>NW_025535108.1:0-17500 GCF_020615455.1 Coregonus clupeaformis
CGTTAAACCCCTGTAGGTTTACCTCAGGTAACTGATTATTAACAAGGTTACAGCTACTTGGTGAGCGTTAACCCTGTAGGTTTACCTCAGGCAACTAATTATTAACAAGGTTATGGCTACCTGGTGAGCGTTAACCCTGTAGGTTTACCTCAAGTAACTGATTATTAACAAGGTTACTGCTACTTGGTGAGCATTAACCCTGTAGGGTTTACCTCAGGTAACTTATTATTAACAAGGTTACTGCTACTTGGTGAGCATTAACCCTGTAGGTTCTACTCAGGTAACTTATTATTAACAAGGTTATGGCTACTTGGTGAGCGTTAACCCTGTAGGGTTTACCTCAAGTAACTGATTATTAACAAGGTTACTGCTACTTGGTGAGCATTAACCCTGTAGGTTTACCTCAGGTAACTTATTATTAACAAGGTTATGGCTACTTGGTGAGCGTTAACCCTGTAGGTTTACCTCAAGTAACTGATTATTAACAAGGTTACAGCTACTTGGTGAGCGTTAACCCTGTAGGTTTACCTCAGGTAACTTATTATTAACAAGGTTATGGCTACTTGGTGAGCATTAACCCTGTAGGTTTACCTCAGGTAACTTATTATTACCAAGGTTAAGGCTACTTGGTGAGGGTTAACCCTGTAGGTTTACCTCAGGTAACTTATTATTAACAAGGTTATGGCTACTTGGTGAGCGTTAACCCTGTAGGTTTACCTCAGGTAACTTATTATTAACAAGGTTACTGCTACTTGGTGAGCATTAACCCTGTAGGTTTACCTCAGGTAACTTATTATTAACAAGGTTATGGCTACTTGGTGAGCGTTAACCCTGTAGGTTTACCTCAAGTAACTGATTATTAACAAGGTTACAGCTACTTGGTGAGGCGTTAACCCTGTAGGTTTACCTCAGGTAACTTATTATTAACAAGGTTATGGCTACTTGGTGAGCATTAACCCTGTAGGTTTACCTCAGGTAACTTATTATTACCAAGGTTAAGGCTACTTGGTGAGGGTTAACCCTGTAGGGTTTACCTCAGGTAACTTATTATTAACAAGGTTATGGCTACTTGGTGACGTTAACCCTGTAGGGTTTACCTCCAGGTAACTTATTATTAACAAGGTCATGGCTGCTTGGTGACGCGCACACTGTTTACCTGAAAGTACATGTTGTGGTCACCTATAGTGAGGTGAGACACAGTTTAAGAGGCGATGGCTGGCGGATAGCCATCAAACATTAAACATTTTCTGGTCATGGTTAACCATATTTGTTTTAAGAAAAAAGTGTGCAATCTAAACAAAACGCATGTCCCTGTCCTCTTTTTCAAGATGTGGCCGATTTTAAACAGCAGAAGACATTTTTAATTAAGAAATAACAATTTTTTTGACGACTTGTTTCTAAATGGCTGCTGGATAATTTGATATGCATCGAAATCTTCGTTCATAGGCATCAAATTGAGCGAATGCTGCGCAGGTTCACTGAGTTGCAAACCAAATGGGTATAATGGGGTGATTGTTGTCTAATCGGGTGGTCTAGCTAATGGATCTGTAGATCAGACGCAGTTGCTACCTCCAGATTATGAGCCTAAGCCTAGCAAGTGTCATGAAGTGTCAGGTCTCTTGCAGTGGTCTAAGGCCACTAGAGATCCTGGTTCGAATCCAGACTGTCATAGCCGCGCGACCGGAGACCCATGACTAAAAAAAAATGTAAATGTAATGAATGAGTTATGTAGAACCCACAACGGCCACAAGGAGGAGAAAGAGTGCCATAAACCCATACTGTTTTTTTGCCATATAAACCTAAACCTAAAAATTAATCAAATGTATTTATAAAGCCCTTTTACACCAGCAGATGTCACAAAGTGCTATACAGCAAACTCTTACCCTACTTATAACCTATTTTAGCCGTAACCCTAATTCTAGGGTAGGGTAGCCTAGAACACTTTTAGAAACTATTTTAATAATAATATTATCTTAGTAAATACAATTATAGTATTAAATAGCGTTTTGATTATTTTGTTGTTATTTTATTTATATATTATTGCAAGGCAGAACACTTGATAAACATTAGTTTTGTTTTTCAAATGTGGTTTCAATTGGGTGACCTAGTAACCTCTGTGTGAAAGTCCAGAAATTGGCATGGGACAGGTGGGTCAGGTTTGAGACTGATCTAAGGAATTAACAAGAAAAATACACTTTATTTCTCAGCTGCCTCACCAAGACCTATACAGTGGGGAAAAAAAGTATTTAGTCAGCCACCAATTGTGCAAGTTCTCCCACTTAAAAAGATGAGAGAGGCCTGTAATTTTCATCATAGGTACACGTCAACTATGACAGACAAAATGAGGAAAAAAATCCAGAAAATCACATTGTAGGATTTTTAATGAATTTATTGGCATATGATGGTGGAAAAATCAGTATTTGGTCAATAACAAAAAGTTTCTCAATACTTTGTTATATACCCTTTGTTGGCAATGACACAGGTCAAACGTTTTCTGTAAGTCTTCACAAGGTTTTCACACACTGTTGCTGGTATTTTGGCCCATTCCTCCATGCAGATCTCCTCTAGAGCAGTGATGTTTTGGGGCTGTCGCTGGGCAACACAGACTTTCAACTCCCTCCAAAGATTTTCTATGGGGTTGAGATCTGGAGACTGGCTAGGCCACTCCAGGACCTTGAAATGCTTCTTACGAAGCCACTCCTTCGTTGCCCGGGCGGTGTGTTTGGGGATCATTGTCATGCTGGGAAAGACCCATCCACGTTTCATCTTCAATGCCCTTGCTGATGGAAGGAGGGTTTCACTCAAAATCTCACGATACATGGCCCCATTCATTCTTTCCTTTACACGGATCAGTCGTCCTGGTCCCTTTGCAGAAAAAACAGCCCCAAAGCATGATGTTTCCAACCCCATGCTTCACAGTAGGTATGGTGTTCTTTGGATGCAACTCAGCATTCTTTGTCCTCCAAACATGACGAGTTGAGTTTTTACCAAAAAGTTATATTTTGGTTTCATCTGACCCATATGACATTCTCCCAATCCTCTTCTGGATCATCCAAATGCACTTCAGACGGGCCTGGACATGTACTGCTTAAGCAGGGGGGGACACGTCTCGCACTGCAGGATTTGAGTCCCTGCAGCGGCGTAGTGTGTTACTGATGGTTGGCTTTGTTACTTTGGTCCCAGCTCTCTGCAGGTCATTCACTAGGTCCCCCCGTGTGGTTCTGGGATTTTTGCTCACCGTTCTTGTGATCATTTTTGACCCCACGGGTGAGATCTTGCGTGGAGCCCCAGATCGAGGGAGATTATCAGTGGTCTTGTATGTCTTCCATTTCCTAATAATTGCTCCCACAGTTGATTTCTTCAAACCAAGCTGCTTACCTATTGCAGATTCAGTCTTCCCAGCCTGGTGCAGGTCTACAATTTTGTTTTTGGTGTCCTTTGACAGCTCTTTGGTCTTGGCCATTGTGAAGTTTGGAGTGTGACTGTTTGAGGTTGTGGACAGGTGTATTTTATACTGATAACAAGTTCAAACAGGTGCCATTAATACAGGTAACGAGTGGAGGACAGAGGAGCCTCTGAAAGAAGAAGTTACAGGTCTGTGAGAGCCAGAAATCTTGCTTGTTTGTAGGTGACCAAATACTTATTTTCCCACCATAATTTAGGCAAATAAATTCATTAAAAATCCTACAATGGGATTTTCTGGATTTTTTTTCCTCAATTTGTCTGTCATAGTTGACGTGTACCTATGATGAAAATTACAGGCCTCTCTCATCTTTTTAAGTGGGAGAACTTGCACAATTGGTGGCTGACTAAATACTTTTTTTCCCCACTGTATGTCCCATGATTTTCTAAGATGGTCATTCATTACTTTAGTTAGCTATATATCACGTATTAGGCCTGTGATGCTTTTGGAAGAGCAATTAAATAGTGCCTATAGCAGGTGTTGAACCCCTGGTAAATAATCACTAGTCAGATGCACTAACCTCAACCCTAGTTTACATGCATTATAGAAAATCATCTTAATATCTGATATTGGGAGGAAATAACCTCGGAATAGAAAAGACAAGAGTGCATCTTCCAGCCCGCCAATAAATTACATCAAATCAAATCAAATGTTATTTGTCACATACACGTGTTTAGCAGATGTTATAGCGGGTGTAGCGAAATGCTTGTACTTCTAGCTCCGACAGTGCAGTAATATCTAACAATTTCACAACATGTACCCACTACACACAAAACTAGTAAGGAATGGAATTTAAGAATATATACATATATGGACAAGCAATGACAGAGCGGCATGGACTAAGATACAGTAGAATATTCTAGAATAGATTGCAGTATATACATAAGAGATGAGTAGTGCAAGATATGTAAACATTATTAAAGTGACTAGTGTTCCATTTCTTAAATTGGCCAGTGATTTCAATAGGCAGCAGCAGCCTCTAATGTGCTAGTTAGTGATGGCTATTTAACAGTCTGATGGCCTTGAGATAGAAGCTGTTTTTCAGTCTCTCAGTCCCAGCTTTGATGCACTTGTACTGACCTCGCTATTGGATGATAGCGGGGTGAACAGGCAGTGGCTCAGGTGGTTGATGAATCTGACAATGAATGTACTAGGAAAATACGTTTTTCTAGACCAGAGGTGACTAAATTAATGTTCAGGCTTATTGCGTTAGCGATGTGGAAAGGGACAGTAAAAAAGCGTGTGCAGGAGTTTTCCTGTGAGGGGGAGTGGTGGTGTATCCAGGAGAAAACTAAACTAACCTTCTGAAAAGTCATTAATGGTCTTATGCTGCCATCTATTGGAATTATTTAGCAACTGCAGTAGTACTGAATAAAGTATATCCTTACTAAAGTAGTAATTACTCAGAATTGCAAAATATGACATTTTCTAGTTCATTTTACCACTTACAACAATAAAATAACAATTTATAGCATAGCACAATGAAACTGACATAAAAACAACATACATTTAGTTAATTATAGAAAATAAATAAAAACAATGTATTTAGATGGGTGACATTATCTGCCAAAGTAACACCTCGATCAAGCGTTCTTTTTGATTATTATTACTGTGTAAAACCTAGCAGTACTACTTATTTCTCTGAGAGTGAGGCAGGTCTATATTATTACTGTGTAAAACCTAGCAGTACTACTTATTTCTCTGAGAGTGAGGCAGATATATTATTACTGTGTAAAAGCTAGCAGTACTACTTATTTCTCTGAGAGTTAGGCAGATATATATTATTACTGTGTAAAACCTAGCAGTACTACTTATTTCTCTGAGAGTTAGGCAGATATATATTATTACTGTGTAAAACCTAGCAGTACTACTTATTTCTCTGAGAGTGAGGCAGATATATTATTACCGTGTAAAACCTAGCAGTACTACTTATTTCTCTGAGAGTGAGGCAGATATGTAGCATTTTGCAATAAAAACATGATTATTTGTCTCTCTCTGAAATGAAACCATCAAGTGATAGATTTTAAACAAATACATGTCTGTCATTGATCAACCCCATGCCATGATTAGATAGTGAAAAAAACTCACCAATCTCTTTCACAATTTCTTTAAACTATAAAAGCTAATTGACCAACATTTCTGAAAATGGATAGATAGCGTTTTGGAATGAAACTCTTCTTATGTTTCCCCATCTGAGTTCAGAGTAGATGAGAGACATAATGTTTGTCTCTGTTGTGTTGAAGTCCAGTCAAGCAGGAGAGACCAGCCTCCCTGTACCCAGCTGTGTGTCCATGAAGAGTGACTGGTCTATGGAACAACCTATAGTGTTTAGAGAGGGAGACTCTTCTAGTGAACAAAGGTAAGAAGAACTCATGGGTCATGGTCAGTGAGTTAAACAACACTGTCTCTAGTCATTTCTCCTCTCCCCTTTTTTCCCATTTCTTTTTGTTGTTTTCATAATCCATAGGCTAATCATTTTTTCCATTTTCATAGTCCTGAAACAATATTAAACTAACACAACATTCCCTCCTGTGTGTGTGTGTGTGTGTGTGTGTGTGTGTGTGTGTGTTAAACTAACACAACATTCCCTGTGTGTGTGTGTGTGTGTGTGTGTGTGTGTGTGTGTAGTTAAACTAACACAACATTCCCTGTGTGTGTGTGTGTGTGTGTGTGTGTGTGTGTGTGTGTTTTGGCTCCTGGATGAGGAAATGTAATCTCATGTTTTGTCCACAGAAACCAACAGGAGAGATCAGAGTCAAATATTCCCAGTGGTCAGTCTTCCCAGAGTCATCAAACAGACCTGGCCTCCATATTCAGTGTATGTGGTCCTGTTATGTACATTTGTTTTTGTTTACCTCAAGTAAAGTTGATCTGTCAATCATTCATTCATGTGTTAATGAGAAAGCATTTTGTCTCTTGCTTAACTGATTTACTTGATTTATTTCAGTGGTTGAAGAGAATATTATGACATTTGTGAAGAAGGAGCTGAAGATGTTCAAGATGATTCTTAGTCCAGAACTCCCAGAAGGCTTTGAGAGTCAGAAGCAGGATAAGAAGTGGTGGATGCTGAAGATGAGAAGCAGGAGAGCAGTGCCAGAGAGGGGGCTCTGAAGATCACACTGCACGTCCTGAGGAAAATGAACCAGAAGGAGCTTGCTGACACACTGGAGAAAAGTAAGAGCTGTCTGCCTCATGTTGAATGCTGTTTTATAACAAACATTTAAAAGCTGTAGCTAAAGTACAGCTAAAGTAGCTGTGTAACTCAATGATATTGTAGCAGCCTTAACACAACACCTAGTGACCTCATCAAGTAGCAGCAGGGATGTGTTGGGTGAGAGAGAGAGAGAGAGAGAGAGAGAGAGAGAGAAAATAATATAATCAGTTACCAGTCTGTAATGCATTATGAAAAACAATGTATACAGTCAGTTAAGAGACTAAATTATTTTTATTTAAAATGTTATAACAGTCCTACAATATTGTAGGCATTAAAACAGACGTAATATTAATGTCCTCTGTGTTATTTCTTCATTCAGATGAGCTTGCTGTGATTTGCCAACGTGAACTCCAAATCTAATCTAAAGAAGAAGTTTCAATGTGTATTTGAGGGGATCAGCTAAACAAGGAAACCTTCAAACCTCTCAATAAGATCTACACAGAGCTCTACATCACAGAGGGTGGAACAGGGAGAGGTCAATAATGAACATGAGCTGAGACAGATTGGAGACAACAACCAGAAACAAGCAAGACCAGAGACTGCAATCAAATGTAACGACATCTTCAGACCCTTAACTGGACAAGACAAACTTATCAGAACTGTGCTGACAAAGGGAGTCGCTGGCATTGGAAAAACAGTCTCTGTGCAGAAGTTCATTCTGGACTGGGCTGAAGGAAAAGCAAATCAGGATGTCCAATTTGTATTTTCATTCCCTTTTCGGGAGCTGAATTTGATGAAAAAGGGAAAAACACACTTTGACTGAACTTCTCAATCACTTCTCAATGGAAACCAAAGAATCAAGAATCTCCAACTACGACAAGTACAAAGTTCTGTTCATCTTTGATGGTCTGGATGAGTGCCGACTGCCCCCTAGACTTCCAGAAGAACAAGATATGTTGTGACGTCACAGAGTCAACCTCAGTGGATGTTCTGCTGACAAATCTCATCAAGGGATATCTGCTTCCCTCTGCCCTCCTCTGGATAACTACCCGACCTGCAGCAGCCAATAAGATCCCTTCAGTGTGTTGACCAGGTGACAGAGGTACGAGGGTTCAATGACCCACAGAAGGAGGAGTACTTCAGGAAGAGATTCAGTGATGAGGACCCCCAGCAGAATCATCTCACACATAAAGACATCAAGGAGCCTCCACATCATGTGCCACATTCCAGTCTTCTGTTGGATTTCTGCAATAGTCCTTGAACACATGCTGAAACATAAGAGAGAAGAGATGCCCAAGACTCTGACTGAGATGTTCATACACCTTGTGGAGTTTCTACCAAACAGAAGAATGATAAGTATCTTGGGGAAAGAAGAGACAGGTCCACACTGGAATAAAGAGAGCATTCTGTCACTGGGAAAACTGGCTTTTCAACAGCTTGTGAATGGCAATCTGATTTTCTATGAAGAAGACCTGAAAGAGGCTGGCATTGATGTCAATGAAGCCTCTGTGTACTCAGGATTGTGCACACAGCTCTTTAAAGAGGAATGTGTGCTGTACCAGGAGAAGGTGTACTGCTTTGCATCTGAGCATTCAGGAGTTTCTGGCTGCTGTATATGTGCTCCTCTCATTCATCAACAACAATGAGAATCTAATGGCCAAACGTCACTCAACGTCCAGCAACTTTTTTTGCACTGTTCAGAGACAAGCCTGAAGTTACTTTCTACAAGAGTGCTGTGGATAAATCCTTACAAAGTGAGACGGGAAACCTGGACCTTTTCCTCCGCTTCCTTCTGGGCCTCTCACTGAGTCCAATCAGAAGCACTTACGAGGTCTACTGACAAAGACAAGAAGCAGCTCACAGAGCGCATGAAGAAACAGTCAAGTACATCAAGGAGAAGATCAGGGAGAATCCCTCTCCAGAGAGGTGCATCAATCTGTTCCACTGTCTGAATGAACTGAATGACCATTCTCTAGTGGAAGAAATCCAAAGCTACCTGAGCTCAAGAAGTCTCTCAGAAGAAGAACCGTCACCTGCACAGTGGTCAGCTCTGGTCTTTGTGTTGCTGACTTCAGAAAAGGAGCTGGATGTGTTTGACCTGAAGAAATACTCCAGATCAGAGGAAGGTCTTCTGAGGCTGCTGCCAGTGGTCAAAGCCTCCAGAGCTGCTCTGTGAGTACATAAAATGACATTTAAGTACTAATCATCAGGAAGAAATATTCAATTTAGAGAAAAATATGTATTAGAATATGTATATAATATATAATATTAAATTGAAAAACTTACTGAATCAGTGCATTGGTGTTCACATTAGTATAACATTATAACCATACAATTCTAGGAGACGGAAGATGAATCTATATGTTGTTTGAGAGAATAAACCAAATGCATCTGCCATTGTCCTTCTACACTACTGGTGTTAAATTAACAGTGTGTTTGTGAAATCATGATGATCTCTTTGCAGGCTGTCAGGCTGTGGAGTCACAGAGGAAGGCTGTGCTTCTCTGGTCTCAGCTCTGAAGTCAAACCCCTCACACCTGAGAGAGCTGGATCTGAGTAACAATGATCTGAAGGATTCAGGAGTGAAGCTGCTCTCTGCTGGACTGGGGGATCCCCACTGTAAACTGGAGACTCTGAGGTCAGTATTCCTGTAGTTGGTCAACAAGTGATAACTGTTCACCAGATCCACATGTGTTTACCAGGCACACATAGTCCACACCATATGTGTTTGGACAGTGAAGCTTACAGTTTTACATTTGGTGCTATGCTCCAGCATTTTGGATTTGAGATATAATGTTTCATATTTGGTGACAGTATATAATGTCACCGTTTATTTGAGGTTAATGGTGAGAGGTTAGCATGTTTTGTTGTAGCCTCTGTAACTTTCTCACTCATTATTATTCATGATTCATTCATAAATAAATAAAAATAAATATGCCATTTAGCAGACGCTTTTATCCAAAGCGACTTACAGTCATGCGTGCATACATTTTTTTGTATGGGTGGTCCCGGGGATCGAACCCAAAACCTTGGCGTTACAATTCATGACTTTTCTTAATCATGTCATCATCAGGATTAATTTAGTAGTGTTGAGAAACATGTTATCTACTCACTTAGACAGAAAATTACTCCAGTCATCATCCACCATTCAGTTACTATTGGACAAAACATAACCCAAAACACAACCAAAACAAACTGCAAATGCAACCAACGAGTTTGGGACCAAATACTCAACTTTGACTACTTTAATACATTATAAGTGAATTGATCAGAATACTTATGACTTGTTAAAATAGGGGGACTAGATACATAAAGTGCTTTCATTTCTAAATGGTGAAACAGATATGTATGAAAATACCCTCAAATAAAAGGTGACATTATATACTGTCACCTCATATGAAACATTTGATCTCAAATCCAAAATTCTGGAGTACAGAGCCACATTTAAAATGTTAGCGTCACTGTCAAAATATATATGGTGTGGACTGTATACTCAATACAACCAAATATGATACCTCACTGTCTGTCTTTTGACTGATACTGTCTTTTAAACTGCTCTGGTTAGTCTACTCAAATATTTGTACTATACATTTTTCTATCTACAAGCAATTCTTTGATAATTTGTCATTTCTAATAATGATACATTAATTTATGAATAGATATGTCAGGTTTCAGGATGCTGATATATCTGAATATTTTGAAAAAAATATACTGCCACTATTTTCACCACCAAAGAATTGCAGTGTGGTTTTAATATGATGTGACTCTTTGCAGGCTGTCAGGCTGTCTAGTCACAGAGGAAAGCTGTGCTTCTTTGGTCTCAGCTCTGAAGTCAAACCTCTCACACCTGAGAGAGCTGGATCTGAGTAACAATGACCTGAAGGATTCAGGAGTGAAGCTGCTCTCTGCTGGACTGGGGAATCCCCACTGTAAACTGGAGACTCTGAGGTCAGTATTCCTGTAGTTGGTCAATAAGTGATAATTGTTCACCAGATCCACATGTGTTTACCAGGCACACATAGTCCACACCATATGTGTTGGACAGAGAAGCTTACAGTTTTACGTTTGGTGCTATGCTCCAGCCTTTTAGATTTGAGATAGAATGTTTCATATTAGGCAACAGTATATAATGTCTCCTTTTATTTGAGGTTAATGGTGAGAGGTTAGCATGTTTTGTTGTAGCCTCTGTAACTTTCTCATTCATTATTATTCATGATTCATTCATGATTTTTCTTAATCATGTCATCATCAGGATTAATTTAGCAGTGTTTAGAAACATGTTATCTACCCACTTAGAAAGTAAATTACTCAAAACCAAAGAATAGCAGTGTGGTTTTAAAAATGATTATATTTGCTCTCTACAAGCAATACTTTGATAATTTGTTATTTCTAATAACGATAAATCCATTCATGAATAGATATGGCAGGTTTCAGGACACTGATATATCTGAAAATGTTTAAATAATATACTGCCACATTTTCACCACCAAAGAATAGCAGTGTGGTTTTAATATAATTTTACTCTTTGCAGGCTGTCAGGCTGTCTAGTCACAGAGGAAGGCTGTGCTTCTCTGGTCTCAGCTCTGAAGTCAAACCCCTCACACCTGAGAGAGCTGGATCTGAGGAACAATGACCTGAAGGATTCAGGAGTGAAAGCTGCTCTCTGCTGGACTGGGGAATCCCCACTGTAAACTGGAGACTCTGAGGTCAGTATTCCTGTATCACTCAATGAACACACACACACTGGACACACACTGGACACACACACACACACACAGGACACCCACATAATACACACACACACACACTGGAACACACACAAACACACACTGGACACACACTCATTGGACAACACACACACACACTGGACACACACACAAACACACACTGGACACACACACATACACACACACACTGGAGACACACACACATGCAATGATTAATTTAGTAGTGTTTAGAAACATGTTATCTATATAATAATATAATATAATATGCCATTTAGCAGACACTTTTATCCAAAGCGACTTACAGTCGATGCGTGCATACATTTTTTTGTGTATGGGTGGTCCCGGAATCGAACCCACTACCTTGACGTATAAAGCGCCGTGCTCTACCAAGCTGAGCTACAGAGGACCACGATCTACTGTTAATAATTTTACATTCATTCATTTATGTACAGTACCAGTCAAAAGTTTGGACACATCTACTCATTCAAGGGTTTTTCTTTATTTTTACTATTTTTTACATTGTAGAATAATAGTGAAGACATCAAAACTTTGAAATAACACATATGGAATCATGTAGTAACCAAAGAAGTGTTAAACAAATTAAAATATGTTTTATATTTGAGATTCTTCAAATAGCCACCATTTGCCTTGATGACAGCTTTGCACACTCTTGGCATTCTCTCAACCAGCTTCACCTGGAATGCTTTTCCAACAGTCTTGAAAGAGTTCCCACATATGCTGAGCACTTGTTGGCTGCTCTTCCTTTACTCTGCGTTCCAACTCATCCCAAACCATCTCAATTGGGTTGAGGTCGGGTGATTGTGGAGGCCAGGTCATCTGATGCAGCACTCCATCACTCTCCTTGGTCAGATAGCCCTTACACAGCCTGGAGGTGTGTTGGGTCACGTGTCCTGTTGAAAAACAAATGATAGTCCCACTAAGCGCAAACCAGACGGGGATGGCGTATCGCTGCAGAATGCTGTTGTAGCCATGCTGGTTCAGTGTGCCTGAATTCGGGGAAATAATTCACAGACAGTGTCACCAGCAAAGCACCCCACACCATCACACCTCCTCCTCCATGCTTCACGGTTTGGGAACCACAATTGCAAAGATCATCCGTTCACCTACTCGTGTCTCACAAAGACACGGCGGTTGGAACCAAAAATCTCAAATTTGGACCCGTCAGATCAAAGGACAGATTTCCACCGGTCTAATGTCCGTTGCTCGTGTTTCTTGGCCAAAGCAAGTCTCTTTTCTTCTACAATGTAAAATTAGTTTTAAATGTAAAAAAATACATTTGAATGGTAGGTGTGTTCAAACTTTTGACTGGTAGAGTATACAGTTGAAGTCGGAAGTTAACATACACTTAGGTTGGAGTCATTAAAACTTGTTTTTTCAACCACTCCACAAATTTCTTGTTAACTAACTCTAGTGTTGGCAAGTCGGTTAGGACATCTACTTTGTGCATGACACAAGTAATTTTTCCAACAATTGTTTACAGACAGATTATTTCAATTATAATTCACTTCATCACAATTCTAGTGGGTCAGAAGTTTACCCTAAGTTGACTGTGCCTTTAAACAGCTTGGAAAATTCCAGAAAATGATGTCATGGCTTTAGAAGCTTCTGATAGGCTAATTGACATCATTTGAGTCAATTGGAGGTGTACCTGTGGATGTATTTCAGGGCCTACCTTCAACCTCAGTTCCTCTTTGCTTGACATCATGGGATAATCAAAAGAAATCAGCAAAGACCTCAGAAATAGATTTGTAGACCTCCACAAGTCTGGTTTCATCCTTGGGAGCAATTTCCAAAACGCCTGAAGGTACCACGTTCATATGTACAAACAATAAGTACGAAAGTATTAACACCATGGGACCATGCTGCCGTCATACTGCTCAGGAAGGAGATGTGTTCTGTCTCCTAGAGATTAACGTGCTTTGGTGCGGAAAAGTGCAAATCAATCCCAGAACAACAGCAAAGGACATTGTGAAGATGCTGGAGGAAACAGGTACAAACTTATCTATTTCCACAGTAAAAACAAGTCCTATATTTACATTTTAGCAGGTCTTGTCCAGAGCGACTTACAGTTAGTGAGTGCATACATTTTTCATACTGGCCCCCCGTAGGAATCGAACCCACAACCCTGGGCTTGCAAGCGCCATGCTCTACCAACTGAGGTACAGGAGGCCTATATAAACAAGTATAAATGTATCTATATCCACAGTAAAACGAGTCCTATATCGACATAACCTGAAAGGCTGCTCACAAGGAAGAAGCCAATGCTCCAAAACCGCCATAAAAAAGCCAGGACTACGGTTTGCAACTGCACATTGGGACAAAGATCGTACTTTTCTGAGAAATGTCCTCTGGTCTGATGAAACAAAAATATAACTGTTTGGCCATAATGACCATTGTTATGTTTGGAGGAAAAAGGGGGATGCTTGCAAGCCGAAGAACACCATCCCAACTGCCTGAAGCACAGGGGTGGCAGCATCATGCTGTGGGGGTGCTTTGCTGCAGGAGGGCCTGGTGCACTTCACAAAATAGATGGCATCATGAGGAAGGAAAATATTATGTGATATATTGAAGCAACATCTCAAGACATTAGTCAGGAAGTTAAAAGCTTGTCAAAATGGGTCTTCCCAATGAAAATGACCCCAAGCATACTTCCAAAATTGTCGGCTAAATGGCTTAAGGACAACAAAGTCAAGGTATTGGAGTGGCCAAGGTATTGGAGTGGCCATCACAAAGCCCTGACCTCAATCCTATGAAAATGTGTGGGCAGAACTGAAAAAAGCGTGTGCGAGCAAGGAGGCCTACAAACCTGACTCAGTTACACCAGCTCTGTCAGGAGAAATGAGCCAAAATTCACCCAATTTATTGTGGGAAGCTTGTGGAAGGCTACCCGAAACGTTTGACCCAAGTTAAACAATTTAAAGGCAATGCTACGATACACTAATTGAGTGCATGTAAACTTCTGACCCACTGGGAATGCGATGAAATAAATAAAAGCTGAAATAAATCATTCTCTCTACTATTGTTCTGACATTTCACATTCTTAAAAATAAAAGTAGTGATCCTAACTGACCTAAGACAAGGAATCTTTACTATGATTAAATGTCAGGAATGATGAAAAACTGAGTTTAAATGTATTTGGTTAAGGTGTATGTAAACTTCCGACTTCAACTGTATATACATATATGAATAGATATTCCAGGTTTCAGGTCTCTGATGTATCTGAAAATGTTGAACAAACATATAGCAGTGTGATTTTAATAGGATTTATTCTTGCAGGCTGTCAGGCTGTCGAATTACAGTGGGAGATTGTGCTTCTCTGGTCTCAGCTCTGAAATCAAACCCTCACACCTGAGAGAGCTGGATCTGAGTAACAATCACCTGAAGGATTCAGGAGTGAAGCTGCTCTCTGCTGGACTCAGGGAATCCCCACTGTAAACTGGAGACTCTGAGGTCAGTATTCCTGTAGTTGGTCAACAAGTGATAACTGTTCACCAGATCCACATGTGTTTACCAGACACACATAGTCCACATCATATGTGTTTGGATAGTGAAGCTTACAGTTTTGTTTGGCACTATGCTCCATCATTTTGGATTTGAGATATAATGTTTCATATTAGGCAACAGTACAGAATGTCACCTTTTATTTGATGTTAATGGGGAGAGGTTAGCATGTTTTGTTGTAGCCTCTGTAACTTTCTCACTCATTATTATTCATGATTCATTCATGATTTTTCTTAATCATGTCATCATCAGGATTAATTTAGTAGTGTTTAGAAACATGTTATCTACTCACTTAGACAGAAAATTACTCCAGTCATCATCCACCATTCAGTTACTATCGGGCAAAACATAACCCAAAACACAACCAAAACAAACTGCAAATGCAACCAACAAGTTTGGGACTAAATACTAAACTTTTGACTACTTTAATACACTATAGGGTGAATTGGTCAGTATAATTATGACTTTCTGAAATAGGGGGACTAGATACATAAAGTACTTTCATTTCTAAATGGTGAAACAGATATTTATGAAAAATACCCTCAAATGAAAAGGTGACATTATATACTGTCACCTCATATGAAACATTTGATCTCAAATCCAAAATGCTGGAGTATAGAGCCACATTTAAAATGTTAACCAGTCACTGTCAAAATATATAGGGTGTGGACTGGATACTCAATACAATCCTAAATCGATACCTCACTGTCTGTCTTTTGACTGATACTGTTTTTTAAACTGCTCTGGTCAGTCTACTCAAATATTTGTACTTTACATTTTTCTCTCTATAAGGCAATACTTTGATAATTTGTCATTTCTAGTAATGATACATTAATTTATGAAAAGATATGGCAGGTTTCAGGACACTGATATCTGAAAATGTTGAAAAAATATACTGCCACTATTTTGACCACCAAAGAAAAGCAGTGTGGTTTTAATATGATTTGACTCTTTGCAGGCTGTCAGTCTGTCCAGTCACAGAGGAAGGCTGTGCTTCTCTGGTCTCAGCTCTGAAGTCAAACCCCTCACACCTGAGAGAGCTGGACCTGAATAACAATGACCTGAAGGATTCAGGAGTGAAACTGCTCTCTGCTGGACTGGGGAATCCCCACTGTAAACTGGAGACTCTGAGGTCAGTATTCCTGTAGTTGGTCAACAAGTGATAACTGTTCACCAGATCCACATGTGGTTTACCAGGCACACATAGTCCACACCATATGTGTTTGGACAGTGAAGCTTACAGTTTTACAGTGGTGTGAAAAAAAGTGTTTGTCCCCTTTCTGATTTCTTATTTGTTTGCATGTTTGTCACACTTAAATGTTTCAGATCATCAAACAAATTTAAATATTAGTCAAAGATAACACAAGTAAACACAAAATGCAGTTTTGAAATGAAGGTTGTTATTATTAAGGGAAAACAAAATCCAAACCCACATGGCCCTGTGAAAAAGTGATTGCCCCCTACAACCTATAACTGGTTGGGCCACCCTAAGCAGCAACAACTGCAATCAAACATTTGAATTCCAATGAAGTTTTTTACAGCGCTGTGGAGGAATTTTGGCCCACTCATCTTTGCAGAATTGTTGTAATTCAGCCACATTGGAGGGTTTTGAGCATGAACTGCCTTTTTTAAGGTCATGCCACAGCATCTCAATAGGATTCAGGTCAGGACTTTGACTAGGCCACTCCAAAGTCTTCATTTTTGTTTTTTCTTCAGCCATTCAGAGGTGAACTTGCTGGTGTGTTTGGATCCTTGTCCTAGCTGCAGAATCCAAGTTCCGCTTCAGCTTGAGGTCACAAACGGATGGCCGGACATTCTCCTTCAGGATTTTTTCAGAGACAGCAGAATTCATGGTTCCATTTATCACAGCAAGTCTTCCAGTCCTGAAGCATCAAAAACAGGCCCAGACCATCACACTACCACCACCATATTTTACTGTTGGTATGATGTTCTTTTCTGAAATGCGGTGTTACTTTTATGCCAGATGTAATGGGACACACACCTTCCAAAAAGTTCAACTTTTGTCTCGTCCAGTCCACAGAGTATTTTTCCCAAAGGTCTTGGGGATCATCAAGATGTTTTCTGGCAAAACGAGACGAGCCTTAATGTTTTTTTTGCTCAGCAGTGGTTTCGTCTTGGAACTCTGCCATGCAGGCCATTTCTGCCCAGTCTCTTTCTTATGGTGGAGTCATGAACACTGACCTTAACTGAGTAAGTGAGGGCTGCAGCTCTTTGGATGTTGTTGTGGGGTCTTTTGTGATCTCTTGGATGAGTCGTCGCTACGCTCTTGGGGTCATTTTGGTCGGCCGGTCACTCCTGGGAAGGTTCACCACTGTTCCATGTTTTCGCTCATTTAGTGGATAATGGTCTCACTGTGGTTCGCTGGAGTCCCAAACATTTAGAAATGGCTTTATAACCTTTTCAGACTGATGGATCTCAATTACTTTTTCTTTCTCATTTGTTCCTGATTTTCTTTGGATCTCGGCATGATGTCTAGCTTTTGAGGATCTTTTTGGTCCACTTCACTTTGTCAGGCAGGTCCTATTTAAGTGATTCCTTGATTGAGAACAGGTGTGGCAGTAATCAGGCCTGGGTGTGGCTAGAGGAATTGAACTCAGGTGTGATAAACCACAG
>NW_025535108.1:22500-120688 GCF_020615455.1 Coregonus clupeaformis
ACTGGACACACAAACACTGGACACACACACACACACTGGACACACACACACACTGGACACACACACACTGAACACACACACTGGACACACACACACACTGGACACACACACACCCTGGACACACAGACACACACACTGGACACACACACACACACTGGACACACACACACACACTGGACATACACACACACACTGGACACACACACACATACTGGACACACACACACACATTAGACACACACACTGGACAAACACACACACACACAATGGTCACACACACACTGACAAACACACACACACACACACACACTGGACACCACACTCTTGACACACACACACACACACACACACACAATGGACACACACACTGGACACACTCACACTATACACACACACACACTGGCCACACACACACACACACTAGACACACACACACTGGACACACACACACTGAATATGCACACACACACACTGGACACATTTCATGTGTAGGATTTTGATGAAAGGAAATCCCATATAGCCTACTGGACAGGACTTTGCTAGGCATCTTCTGTTGGGTGTCTCAGGTCAGGTCTGAGCCATGATCAGAATGTGTCTCTGTGTCTATTTCCAGCCCCCTGCCATTTCTACCTGTCCTGATCTAGTGTTTCACCCCTGACCTCCTCACACCGTCTCACTGTCCATGTCTGCTTTTAGCTCCCACCTCTACTTCACTGTGTTATAATGGACCTTATGCTTGTTATGTCACCTCTGTAACCAGTTATCAAACATACTGACCTTTCTGACCCCTATCCCATGGCCCTACTTTCTACAACTGAACATTTAAATTCCTCTATGAGTTTAGTTTAGTTTCCATTTACTTATCTATGTATTTGTTGTATATTGGGGTTGTGCTGCAGAGCATCATGGGGGTTTGTATGTGTTGAGATGATCACGTTCAGATAAATGGTTGAACTGATTCCCGTCTCCTGTCTCATCATTATTGAATTGTTATACAGACGTGGTTATAAAACCCACGAGACATAACAAAAGATTGGTGATGAGTAAGTCTGAATCTACAGGAACTATTCTGTCTGGAAGAATAGTGAGTTTTTACAACTGTTTAAAACTGTTATTTTCTGTCGTCCAGAATAGGCTAATGTTAGCACAGTGTATTGCTAGCAGAGGCAAGTGCATAGTCCAGCTAGCTAAGAAAGAGAGTTAACCAGTGGTGTAAAGTACTTAAGTAAAAATACTTTAAAGTACTACTTAAGTAGTTTTTTTGGGGTGTCAGTACTTGACTTTACTATTTATATTTTTGACTACTTTTACTTTTACTTCACTACATTCCTAAAGAAAATAATGTACTTTTTACTCCATACAATTTCCCTGACACCCAAAAGTACTAGTTACATTTTGAATGCTTAGCAGGACAGAAAATGGTCCAATTCACACACTTATCAAGAGAACATCCCTACTGCCTCTGATTGGCAGACTCACTAAACACAAATGCTTTGTTTGTAAATTGTCTGAGTGTTGGAGTGTGCCTCTGGCTGAACGTACATTTAAAAAAAAAGGCTAATGTTAGCACAGTGTATTGCTAGCAGAGGCAAGTGCATAGTCGAGCTAGCTAAGAGAGAGAGTTAACATCGTCATGGACGGCAGAAAAGGACTCGAGATGGACATCGGAGCGGAAAACAACGTGATTAAAAAGGAGGAATATACATTGATTAAAGGAAAGGACATTTATTCAACTGTGAAGACAAACCTTTTAATTAAAACTGCTAAATGAGCGAACTTAGGAGGAAACATCAGTGAGTGAAGTGAATGAAGATCACGTGACTGAGGAAAATATTGCTTTGGTTGAGGACAATATTGAAGTGAGTGACAATCAGGAGCTTATTGAGAAACGAACAATTATTGGGAATTGATGGAAACATTGGACAGTTTGATAAAAGTATTGAGCAGTGGAGCTCATATACGGAACGGTTTGAATATTTTGTTCTTGTAAATGACATGGATGAGGACAACATTGTGCCTCCATGTTTTAGTGTAATGGGGCCAAAGACATTTAATTTACTAGGCAGCCTGCTACAGCCAGACAGAACAGGTAATAAGAGGTATGGGGATATTGTGGAGATACTTAAAGGACATTTTTTCACCAGAACCACTAGTTACTAAGACTTTTCCTAGCTCGTTTGTGAGAACCAGTTATAGTCTTCAGTCCTAGTTTTGATTCACCTGCCTGTTTGCCTACCTGTGTATGACCATTGCCTGCCTGTGACCACGATTCCTGTCTTCTGTAAAGGCGTAATACACACCTGCCGCTCTGCGCGTGAATCTACACCCTTTTCTCCTGAGTATTCATTACAGTACCCTAATGTTAAGTGCCATAAATGTATAGTTATTAGGAGCAGACATCTTTAAAGATAATAAGAAAGAGGTAAAAAGATAGAAACTAAATGAAATGATGAAAGTATAAAATAGCAACCATCTGGTGAGCTAATACCCTGACCCTACCCCAAACCCACCAACCCCCTCCCCAACTGGGGAGTTAATAAACCATACCCTTAGGACGCTAGTCTTTAAGCTAGATGTACCTGCTATGCATAGCATCGCCCCAAAGAGGTTCATTCTAAATTATATGTATATGGTGAAGTGCATTGACTGTTCCCTGTAACATGAATATATTGTTAGTCGAGTCACAAAATACGATTTGAATCAAAGCGACAAACATCGGCAACAATAATGACTGGACTATTTATCCCCACTTGAGCATGTCTCAACAACAACAACAACAACAACAACAACAGAGGATGCGTTCATAGTCACCAACAGCGCTACTCCGCACACACAAACGTCAACCAATCTGCATTTTTATTTATTTTATTTTTATTTCACCTTTATTTAACCAGGTAAGAAGCCAGTTGAGAACAAGTTCTCATTTACACCTGTGATCTGGCCAAGATAAAGCACCAAGGCGCCCTGAAACCTGCGCTGTGAAACAAACGCACCCAAGCAGCACAGGAAAAAGACATCAAGCTATGATGAATAAATGAAAACCTTTACCAGACGATAACTATCATCCCTCAAATATAAAATAGAGACAATTAGTTACACAATCACCATCCTCCTGAGTTCACCCTCCCAACCCCCCATTATATATATTTATATACACATGTACGTACACACACAACTGTACAGCTATCAGCTAGCTGGCAATTAGGTGTCCAGCCAGTGAGTAGCTTCTCCCTGCTTCGGTATCACTAACGCTAGCATACATCTCTAACAAGAAACAAGCCAGAAAACGTAATAGTAGCTCAAATTCCCTGAAGTAATATAAACACCATAGTTAGGCTTGAAACCCAGTCAAAAAGCCACATCACTATTTAACCAAACCCCACTGGACCTCTATGGACCTCTATGGGACTTTCTGGTCTTCGTGGAGTTTATCAATCAGCAAATCAATTTTGCTGAGGCATTCAGAAAGTGTCTCTTGGATTTTTGTTATACCCTTGTCCATCACCCTTGCCCCCCATTTTTTTGGGGGGGCTGAAGGGCAGTGCCCCTGTGACAACAAGTTGGACCCCCTTGTGGCCTAAATGCAAAGTCTGATAATAATATCGTTCAAGCAAGAAGAAGGAAATAAAGAGAGGTGTGCAACATGTTGAATATGTTGTATTTGTAACATCGTTAACTATTAAATGCATTACAGAAGTGTAACGTTAGATCAGCTAATGTTAACCTGTCCGTTTGTTACTTTCTTTGTGAATTAATTAACAAATTGGCTTGAATCCTGAGCTATGTATTCGTTTGCATTGTTTTTGGTTTAGTTTTGTAGCTAATTCTAACAGTCAGGCATCGAAAATGTATGGCAATATGAAAAAGGGTATAATATTTGATCAAAAACGCATGTTGCTGAGTGCTTTTACTTAAACCACACTCAGTAAACGCATTGTACCGTTAAAAGGTTAGACATGAAAGCTAGCTACCTAGCGAGTCAGTTATTTTCAGTAAATGAATGAATAAGCTTGGTCCCCATTGCTTTGGCTCTATAGTTGTCACCAACATGAAGAGAAAAAAGGACTTCATGTTTCTTCCAAAGAAAAGACAAGGCAGAAAGTCCGACAGAGCCAGAGGGTTCAGGTGTGGAGAGAGCAAGAGAGAGCAGAGAGAGACAGCAGGAAGACCATTGGAGAGACTGAGAGTGATGTCAGCCAATCCCGGGAGGAGCCACCGGTGCAGCCAGTGATGAACATGGACCCAAGAACTCTGATGGGGGACAGGAGGAGGAGCTTCAAGGCGGCCTGGAGTTGTTTGGCAGACATGGTTCCAACAGAGATGATAGAAGAAGTGAAAGACAGTGAGGTCTTCAGCATAATGGCAGACGGAAAACAAAAGATGTTAAAACAAAAGGATCAGATATCTCCAGTACTCAGGTACTATTTCAGTGGAGCTGTCCATGAGAGCTGTCTCCACTTTGAATCGGCTGATCCACTAGATGCAGCAGGGCTTACTGACTAAATCAGACACATATTAGAAAGTCATGATCTTGAATACAAAAACAACCTAGTAGGCCAAGCATATGACGGTGCTTCAGTTATGAGCGGCAGCATTCAGGCGTCCAGGCAACGCATTAAAGAACAAGCAAAGCCTTTTACCTCCCTGCAGTGCACACTGTCTAAACTTAGTTTTAGTGGATCAGAGATGCTACAGTCTTCATCACTTGACCTGTCAAAGGCTGTTGATTTAGTTGAAGCCTTAGTTCAAACTTTGAATGACTACAGGGGTTAAGTCATTTTTTGATGACCTATGGAATGAAGTGTTGAACACAGCTGAGCAATGTGATACTGCAATACAGCCCCTGCAAAACCACCAAAAAAAGCTAAGCTCTCAATTTAATGGAGACTGTGTACTCAGTACAGTAGGTCAGAGGTCAGATTCAGAAATAGATTAAAGACAGTTTTCCTACAACCTTTTTCTTCCCTATCTTAGATCAGATGCTCAATGAGCTCAACAGATGATTCTCTAGCAGAAACTGTGACATAATGAATGGCATCCAAACTCTACACCCCAAAAAGTGATGCATTTCTCAAAGAGAAGTCCCTGTTTCCATTTGCTAGAATGTATGAATCAAATATTGAGGACTTGGGGCATGAACTACATCAGTTCAGAAGAATTTGACAAAGGAAAATCCAGAGTGGCATGCAGAGACCCTCCAGTGTAGTAGAGATAGCATTATTCATTCAGCATTAAAATACGTTTTCTTTCAGCTCTTTAAACTGTGCAGAATAGCTGTTTCAATCCCTGTTAGTACCGCTTCTTGTGAACAGAGTTTTTCTGCACTAAAGCTGGTGAAAACGTATCTTAGGTCCACAATGTCAGATGAGAGATTAAGCAATTTAGGTGTATTAAGTATTGAGTCAAGGAGGGCAAAGGCCTTGAATCCAGATGAATTTGCGGATCTTTTTGCAAGAAAACACAAAAACCGTAGAATACAGTTGATGTAACTGATACTGAATATGTAATGCAAATGTAAAAAATTTAATGTAAATGCAAATAATAAATAGTTGAATGATTATAAACATGGTCATTTGTCTATTGATGCCTGCAATGCAGTGAAGAAAACGACATGACAACAATAATGTGTGATGTAACTGGCCCCTCTAACAGTACAACTGGCCCCAGCCTGGCCCCTCCCACTGGGAATGTTCTAGAACCACCACTGCTGCTACGGCTACATTGGCCCAGTTATTGTTGAATAATAATGAAGCTAGGTCGATTCAATTCAAATAATATAGCTAGTAACTTCAAAATACTTACAGCTGAAATACACTGCCGTTTTCTTTGTGAACATGGTGAGATGGAGGAAGCCGCATCCACATGTAGAGTTGTGGGGGGAGGGGACAAGTTTCCCCAAATAGACACTGGCTTTGGATCAGGTTTGAATTCCCGCACTAATGATCCTTGTTAGGTTTGGGGGAGGGGGAAGCTGATCCTAGATCTGTATCTAGGGGAAACTTCACCCCAGCAAAGAGAGATGGGGGAAGAGGAGGAGAGAGAGCGTTGCTCTCAGGATTGACAGATCATGTACAAAATCTACCAGTAGGAAATTGGTGGAAGTTAGAGAAATATTCCTGTAACGGAAAGGTCACTGGTTTGAGTCCCTGAGCCAGGCAACAAAACGTGGGATTTGATCTGAACTGGCAGATCTGTGACCAACCCCTTCAGAAAGACAAATTCCCTTTGTTCCCTGTAACATGGACTAATAAAGTTGTACTGTTCTTTGCTGCACTTTATTTAACCAACGTTAGCTAAGCTTGTGATGACATTGTGTGATGTTACTAATTGCTGCTTTTGAAATTAAACATTGTTGTTTTCTTACCAGGACACTGTCCTACGGCCGTAGGCAGACCTGGCTCTCAAGAGAAGACAGGCTATGTGCACACTGCCCACAAAATGAGGTGGAAACTGAGCTGCACTTCCTAACCTCCTGCCAAATGTATGACCATATTAGAGACACATATTTCCCTCAGATTACAGAGATCCACAAAGAATTCAAAAACAAGCCCAATTTTGATAAACTCCCTTATCTACTTGGTGAAAAACCACAGTGTGCAATCACAGCAGCAAGAATGTGTGACCTGTTGCCACAAGAAAAGGGCAACCTGAAGAACAAACACCATTGTAAATACAACCCATATTTATGTTTATTTATTTTCCCATTTGTACTTTAACTATTTGCACATTGTTAAAATACTGTATATATACATAATATGACATTTGAAATGTATTTATTCTTTTGGAACTTCTGAGTGTAATGTTTGCTGTTAATATTTACTGTTTACTATCTACTTCACTTGCTTTGGCAACGTTAACATACGTTTCCCATGCCAATAAAGACCTTACATTGAATTGAATTGAATTGAAATTGAATTGAATTGAGAGATGAGTGAGAGAGAGAGAGAGAGAGAGAGAGAGAGAGAGAGAGAGAGAGAGAGAGAGAGAGAGAGAGAGAGAGAGAGAGAGGGGAGGGATTCAGTGCTATTCTATTTCTCCCCTGAATGAAGGACTGAAGACACTCTGAGATTAAAAAGCAGAAAAGATATAAAAAGCAGATATTTCAAAACGTTAAAAACAAGTCATTTAAATGACTCTTAATACACATTTCCATCAGAACCATCAGAACTCATAGCTATAAAGCGGTTGGATACAAAGCTTACCTCATGCTTCAGATCGATAGTGAAGTCGGTCTTGAGTGGGTCCTCTTTCCCTTTGTTTGAGAGCCTGGAACATCAAATCACTGTCTATTGGAATTCATAGTTAGAACTGAATACAATAATTATTACTTTCCCTCGACCACTAGGAATGTTGATGATAGACTGAAACAAACAGTATAGCAAAAGGTTTTGTCCAGCAGAACACATTACTGCTGAGATGTGGTTGCTATGCAGGTTTCTAAAGACCACTAGGGAAAAAACAAGGTCTATGTTAGAAGGGATAGAATAGGCTTAAAGAACGACAGATGGAGACCAGGGTTACAGGAGGGTTGAAGGAGACTAGTTTTAACAGAAGGTAGATGGAGAGTAGGGTTAAAGGAGGGTAGAAGGGAGACTAGTTTTAACGGAAGGTAGATGGAGACCAGGGTTAAAGGAGGGTTGAAGGAGACTAGTTTTAACGGAAGGTAGATGGAGAGTAGGGTTAAAGGAGGGTAGAAGGAGACTAGTTTTAACGGAAGGTAGATGGAGAGTAGGGTTAAAGGGGGGTAGAAGGAGACTAGTTTTAATGGAAGGTAGATGGAGAGTAGGGTTAAAGGGGGGTTGAAGGAGACTAGTTTTAACAGAAGGTAGATGGAGACCAGGGTTAAAGGAGGGTTGAAGGAGACTAGTTTTAACAGAAGGTAGATGGAGACTAGGGTTACAGGAGGGTTGAAGGAGACTAGTTTTAACGGAAGGTAGATGGAGACCAGGGGTTAAAGGAGGGTTGGAAGGAGACTAGTTTTAATGGAAGGTCGATGGAGAGTCGGGTTTGAGGGCGTGAACTGGTATGGTAAGATTACCTAGTGGGGACAGTAACTGAAAGGTTGCTGGTTCGAATACCTGAGCCATCAATGTAAAAATCTGTCTGTGCCCTTAAACAAGGCACTTACACCTGATTTGCTCCAGGGGGCGCCGTACTACTATGACCCTGTAAAACAACACATTTCAATGCATCTATCCGGTGTCTGTGACAATACATTTACAAATATTTTATTTATTTATTACAACAGTTAATTTAACAATGCTGGTTATAAATCTTGTTGACATTCATCCAAGGACACCTTGACTTGCATTACACTCTCACTCCAGAAAAATATTCTCATGAAATCATATGACTCATAGTTAGAGAAAAGGATTCCTGTGAACGCGGCCTGCTACAAGCAGGAAACAGGTTATGGATGTGTGATCTGTCTTGTCATCTTTTTGGGGTAACCACATTGGAACATTCCAACATTCATCTTTAAGGACATGAACTGGCAGAACAGGTTTCAGCAAAGTATGGAGTCATTGTTTTCAGGAAGGTGTCTCCATGGCGATAGGAGGGACAGGAGGCAGACTAAGGGCAAGGGAAGCCACCTGAACTACTGCCCTACAAAGGCAAAGAGCAGTCTACGCAAACAGTGAATCTGAGACAAATGGCTTTAAAGTTTGTTTTTTGTCCAATCATATCAACCATGACCACTGATCTGACCTATGACCCCTTAAATGCTGATACTGCACTCTGCCTTTGTATGACCTTAAACAGCTATATGGGTAATGCAGAAGCAAAGTGCAGTATGTAGAAATCTAAATGTTTTTATCCAGCTTTCTTGTTGTTTTTCTGTTTGATGGAAACAGTTTGAGTGTTGTAACTATATTCCAACTGTATTTAATGGTGTTATGTAGTCGTGTTTTCATGTTTTCAATGCTGTATTGGAGTAGGCCTAACTCTCAACAATATTTCTGGTGATGGAGAGAGACACCAGACAAGATGAGAGACATCAATAGATCGACACAGAGAAAGTGATGGAGAGAGACACCAGACAAGACACAGAGACAGCAACAGAAGAATAGGATATGATGGAGAGAGACATCAGACAAGACACAGAGACAGCAACAGAAGAATAGGATATGATGGAGAGAGACACCAGACAAGACGCAGAGACAGCAACAGAAGAATAGGATATGATGGAGAGAGACACCAGACAAGACACAGAGACAGCAACAGAAGAATAGGATATGATGGAGAGAGACATCAGACAAGACATAGAGACAGCAACAGAAGAATATGATATGATGGAGAGAGACACCAGACAAGATGAAAGACATCAATAGAGGGAGAGAGGAGCTGCTACTCCTGGGGAGAGAGGAGCTGCTACCCCTGGGGAGAGAGGAGCTGCTGCCCTGGGGGAGAGAGGAGCTGTTACCCCTGGGGGAGAGAGGAGCTGTTACCCCTGGGGAGAGAGGAGCTGTTACCCCTGGGGAGAGAGGATCTGATACCCCTGGGGAGAGAGGAGCTGTTACCCCTGGGGAGAGAGGGAGATGCTACCCCTGGGGAGAGAGGAGCTGATACCCCTGGGGAGATAGGAGCTGCAACGAAGAGAGACTGCGACCCTGCTCGGGAAGAGCTTAACGACTGGTGATTGTTGGGGCACGTTTGGCAGGAGCTTCAGTGATGAAGACTGCTGAACTTGCTGATGTTTCACAATATGCCATGGCCGTCTCAGTCACCAGGTCTCAACCCAATTGAAGACAACCATCAACAAAACACTAAATAATGGAATTTATTGTGGAAGAATGATGTCACATCCCCTCCAATAGAGTTCAATATACTTTTTTTTCATTTTTTTTCAACCTTGACAATAAACATGTTAATGAACCACAAACACTTGATGTTTAGGGATGGCACACACATAGGGAGACAGTTTGCGTTCCTTCTCACATATGCACCTAGGAAGATGCAGTGTTTCTCAACCTGTCATTTTACATAATGTTGCAAGACACATACCATCAAATTAATCCATAGACTTTTGTCCATATTTACAGAAGGCTGTCATTTCACAAATTGTTCCTATATTGAAAGGACATAGGGAAAATAAAGTCAAACATTTCAATACAAAATAATAAAAACAATCACAGCATTACTCAGTCTTAATGTATTTTAACCATATTAACCAGTTTAATCAAATTGTTTTCATTTGGAACACTAAATCAGAACTACATTTGGAGTTCCAGACACTTGTAGAATGTATGCCAAGGCACATTGTAAGAGCTATAAAGAGACAGGGAGTGGGAGAGAGAACAGGTAGAACCTGATATGGAAATGAGCAGAACAAACTAAAGGAACTTTCCACCACCGAATGATCATTCCAGACTCTACTTCTATTGAGAGACATATAAAAGGTAAGACGACGATTGTTATGTGTATTAATATAGTTGATGATATTGTTATGTGTATTCATATAGTTGATGATATCGTTATGTGTATTCATATAGTTGATGATATTGTTATGTGTATTAATATAGTTGATGATATTGTTATGTGTATTCATATAGTTGATGGTATTGTTATGTGTATTAATATAGTTGATGATATTGTTATGATATTAATATAGTTGATGATATTGTTATGTGTATTCATATAGTTGATGATATTGTTATGTGTATTCATATAGTTGATGATATTGTTATGTGTATTAATATAGTTGATGATATTGTTATGTGTATTAATATAGTTGATGATATTGTTATGTGTATTAGTATAGTTGATGATATTGTTATGTGTATTAATATAGTTGATGATATTGTTATGTGTATTAGTATAGTTGATGATATTGTTATGTGTAATAATATAGGTGATGATATTGTTATGTGTATTCATATAGTTGATGACATGTTTTGGGGACAGTGTTATAATAGGCCTACTCTCCTTAAAATGTTTTGGATATAAATTAGATGCGTGGGGTGAATTCGTTCTGTTTCCATCTGTGTGCCCCAGGGTGATCGCTCCTACACTATCTAGAATCTAAAAGGGTTCTATGGCTGTCCCCATATGAGAACCCTTTGTAGAACTCCCTTTTTGGTCCTAGGTAGAACCCTTTTGGGTTCCATGGAAGAATCCTTTCCACAGAGGGTTCTACATGGAAGCCAGAAGGGTTCTACCTGGAACCCAAAAGCGTTCTCCTGTGGGGACAGCCAGAGGACCCTTTTGGAACTCTTTTTTCTAAGAGTGTCCTGTGTCATAGGTCTATAGGCTTGTCTTCTCAAAACAGGCTTAAAACACAACAAGCAACAACATTTTCTCTTTCTAATCTACTGTTAACGCTTTTCACTCAGGAAGGCATGTTGTGTGAAAGAGAGACAAATAAATACTTGGAAAGACTAACAACAACTTACACTTCCTCAAAACAGGTTGTGTGTGTTCATTAGGTGCCCACCGTAGCAAAACGTTTGGCAACAGAAACCGTTTAGGTCACGTTGTACAGCGTTTGGATTAAACTGTTTATGCAACATTTTAAAACTGTTGGCTGCTGTGTAAACTAATGAACCACGACCCAGGTAGTAGCCTACAACTCAGCTGTTGATGCCTGCCTCATGCTGAAACCTGAACTTAGCCTGAGGGGTGTACTATGATGCTAGCTAGATATACTGGTTTTCTAAAGCTAGCTAGCTTCAGTTAGCTTCACATTCCAGCTCAGGCCTCATCCATAGGAATGTACAGAGTGCCAGTCATCAGGAAGGTGCTCTCAGAACAGAAAATATATAATGACTTGACAGTTGAATCATACAAAATGGCGCCTAACTGGACGTGGGCAAGTCAAATCCAATCAGTGGAGGTTGCTGAGGGGAGGACGGCTCATATTAATGATACCATTCCACCAATTCCGCTCCAGCCATTACCACAAGCCCGTCCTCCCCAATTAAGGTGCCACCAACCTCCTGTGAATTCAATATATCAATATTCATTCGTCATAGTTCTACATCTCCCATTTCCTATGATAAATGTAATTGTATCATAGTTCTACTATAGTGTAGCGATCTGTGCAACTTCAGCGTGAGTTTACTGTGAACACTGAGGCTGTACCCACTTTAAGTTACAGTTTTAACAGAGACCAAGTAGGCTATTTGATCATAATGTAAAAAGGCCTCCAATAACATTTAACATGGAAATAGCTGTTCTATCATTCAGCCTACAGTAGCAGCCAATGTGTGGTGATCAATGTAAGCCTACATTCCATGAGACATTCCAAAAAACATGCAGAGCTTGACATTAACCTGTTTATCTACTTGTCCTTCACACAAGGAGGAGGTGACTGAAAATGTTGTTGTGTTTGATGCAAGAAACCACTTTACTAAATAAAATGCATCATTATTCCAATACCATTATTACAGAGAATCAGACAAATTATGCTACCCTCTGCCTATTGGCTACTTAGTTTATTCAAGCATGTCTCAAAATACAACACTGCCCCTTTAAGACAAAAAAAGCTCTTTACCTGACTCACTTTTTAAAGATGTCTAGAAATGTACACGTTTTTTGCTGTTGTAGGAAGCAATCACTCTCCTATTGCTGACTACAAATGATCTATAACTGGGATAATAACTCACTAACTAGCAAAGGATATGAACAAATGTCCACACGTTGCTACATGTGATTGTGGAGGCCAGGTCATCTGATGCAGCACTCCATCTCTCTCCTTCTTGGTCAAGTAGCCGTTACACAGCCTGGAGGTGTGTTGGGTCATTGTCCTGTTGAAAAACAAATGATAGTCTCACTAAGCCCAAACTAGATTGGATGGCGTATCGCTGCAGAATGCTGTGGTAGCCATGCTGGTTAAGTGTGCCTTGAATTCTAAATAAATCACAGGCAGTGTCACCAGCAAAGCACCCCCACACCATAACACCTCCTCCTCTATGCTTTACGGTGGGAACTACACATGCAGAGATCATCCGTTCACCTACTCTACGTCTCACAAAGACACGGCGGTTGGAACCAAAAATCTCCGATTTGGACCCATCAGACCAAAGGACAGATTTCCACCGGTCTAATGTCCATTGCTCATGTTTCTTGGCCAAAGCAAGTCTCTTCTTATTATTGGTGTCCTTTAGTAGTGGTTTCTTTGCAGCAATTCAACCATGAAGGCCTGATTCACGCAGTCTCCTCCGAACAGTTGATGTTGAGATGTGTTTGTTACTTGAACTCTGTGAAGCATTTATTCGGCCTGCAATTTCTGAGGCTGGTAACTTTAATGAACATATCCTCTGCAGCAGAGGTAACTCTGGGTCTTCCCTTCCTGTGGCGGTCCTCATGAGAGCCAGTTTCATCATAGTGCTTGATGGTTTTTGCGACTGCACTTGAAGAAACTTGAAAAGTTCTTGACATTTTCCGGATTCACCCGACCTTCATGTCTTAAAGTAATGATGGACTGTCATTTCTCTTTAATTATTTGAGCTGTTCTTGCCATAATATGTAGAAAATAGTAAAAATCAAGAAAAACCCTTGAATGAGTAGGTGTCCAAACTTTTGACTGGCTAATATTGCATTGATACGATCACAATTCCCACAGTAAAGGGAAAGCGTTGATAGTGATAACAGTTGTCTGGACCTCTGGCAGTCTCTATGGGGGTGCCACAGGGATCAACTCGGGCCGACTCTATTCTCTGTGTATATCAATGATGTCGCTCTTGCTGCTGGTGACTCTCAGATCCACCTCTACGCAGACGACACCATTTTGTATACATCTGGCCCTTCATTGGACACTGTGTTATAAAACCTCCAAACGAGCTTCAATGCCATACAGCACTCCTTCCGTAGCCTCCAACTGCTCTTAAACACTAGTAAAACAAAATGCATGCTCTTCAATCGAACGCTGCTTGCACCCGCCCGCCCGACTAGAATCACTACTCTCGGCGGGTCTGACTTAGAATATGTAGACAACTACAAATATCTAGGTCTGATTAGACCGTAAACTCTCCTTCCAGACTCACATTAAGCATCTCCAAAGTTAAATCTAGAATCGGCTTCCTATTTCGCAACAAAGCCTCCTTCACTCATGCTGCTAAACATGCCCTCGTAAAACTGACTATCCTACCGATCCTTGACTTCGGCGATGTCATTTACAAAATAGCCTCCAACACTCTACTCAGCAAATTGGATGTAGTCCATCACAGTGCCATCCGTTTTGTCACCAAAGCCCCATACACTACCCACCACTGTGACCTGTATGCTCTTGTTGGCTGGTCCTCACTACATATTCGTCGCCAAACCCACTGGCTCCAGGTCATCTATAAATCACTGCTAGGCAAATCCCCGCCTTATCTTAGCTCATTGGTCACCATAGCAACACCCACCCGTAGTATGCGCTCCAGCAGGTTTATCTCACTGGTCATCCCCAAAACCAACACCTCCTTTGGCCGCCATTCCTTCCAGTTCTCTGCTGCCAATGACTGGAACGAACTGCAAAAATCTCTGAAGCTGGAGATTCTGATCTCCCTCACTAACTTTAAGCATCAGTTGTCAGAGCAGCTTACCGATCACTGCACCTGTACACAGCCAATCTGTAATTAGCCCACCCAACTACCTCATCCCCATATTGTTATTTATTTTGCTCATTTGCACCCCAGTATCTCTATTTGCACATCATCTTTTGCACATCTATCACTCCAGTGTTAATACTAAATTGTAATTATTTTGCACTAAGGCCTATTTATTGCCTTACCTCCATAACTTACTACATTTGCACACACTGTATATATATTTTCTGTTGTATTTTTGACTTTGTTTTGTTTACCCCATATGTAACTCTGTGTTCTTGTTGTTTTATCGCACTGCTTTGCTTTATCTTGGCCAGGTCGCAACGGTAAATGAGAACTTGTTCTCAACTGGCTTACATGGTTAAATAAAAGGTTAAATAAAAAAAAATAACTAACGGTGAAATCTCTAGAAAGTTCAGTGAAGTTCAATCTCATGCTTCTGCGCACGCTGATATTTCTTCTGTGTGGCTCCCGGGGAGCTGTGAGCCTGCGCACGGGCACAGCTTAGAGGGAACATTGGTCACAATTCCAACCAAGTAACCCTATTGGTGCCAATGGAGCGATGCGTAGGGTGATTGCCTTTCACACGAGCAACCCTGGAAGTGGAATGGCGGCTGTGAGGCCATCAGAACGCACGGCCCGGACGTGTGAGTAGTCGACTTCCCGTTCGGAGGGGGCAGTGTGAGCCACATTCCAATTCCCACCATGTGGGTTAACCCTATTGGTGCGATGCGTAGGGTGTTTGCCTTTCTCACTGTCGACCTGGGTTCTCTTCCCTGCCCTGTTTGATACACTACTGAAATAATAGACTACCTGTTGAACACAGAGACACTATAATATGAGGGGGGTGATCAAATTAAGATCCTTTACTCAGAATGTTACTTGGTGATATGGTGCTGCTAGTGATAGACAACATTTAGAGACAGAATACAGACAGAGGAGTTTACACAAAGTTTACATACAACATTATACACACATAGCTAGAGTGAGCATTGAGCTATAAGAGAATGAGCAGTGGATATACTTATTTATACAACGGGTGGGTCTAATCCTGAATGCTGATTGGTTAAAACCAGCATTCCACCCGGTGTCTATTCCACAAATTAACACCGGCTAAATCTATTACATTAAATGCCTATATATTCTGTTCCATCTGACTGTAAATGCCTGACACTTGAAAAACCTCTTTAAGGACCTGGAATAGTATAAAGTAATCCTTCTACTCCCTCACCCCCATTAAAAAAATAAAAATAAAAATAAATAAAGTGGTTGTCCCACTGGCTATCATAAGTTGAATGCACCAATTTGCAAGTCGCTCTAGCGTCTGCTAAATGATGTAAATGTAAATATGTACTCTGTTCCATCTGACGCACATTTTCTATGCCAGGTGAAATTTCGCATCATTAGCTCATTGTTATATGTATGTATGTATGTATATATATGTCTATGTATATGTGTATATATATATGTATGTATATGTATATGTGTGTATATATAAGTATATACAGTTGAAGTAGGAAGTTTACATACTCTTAGGTTGGAGTCATTAAAACTCGTTTTTCAACCACTCCACAAATTTCTTGTTAACAAACTATAGTTTTGGCAAGTCGGTTAGGACATCTACTTTGTGCATGACACAAGTAATTTTTCCAACAATTGTTTACAGACAGATTATTTCACATATAATTCACTGTATCACAATTCCAGTGGGTCAGAAGTTTACGTACACTAAGTTGACTGTGCCTTTAACAGCTTGGAAAATTCCGTTTAAGAAATTCAGTTACACCAGCTCTGTCAGGAGGAATGGGCCAAAATTCACCCAACTTATTGTGGGAAGCTTGTGGAAGGCTATTTTTTTTATTTATTTTTTTATTTCACCTTTATTTAACCAGGTAAACCAGTTGAGAACAAGTTCTCATTTACAACTGCGACCTGGCCAAGATAAAGCAAAGCAGTGCGATAAAAACAACAATACAGAGTTACATATGGGGTAAAACAAAACAAAGTCAAAAAATACAACAGAAATACATATAATATACAGTGTGTGCAAATTTAGCAAGTTATGGAGGTAAGGCAATAAAATAGGCTATAGTGCAAAAAAATTACAATTAGTATTAACACTGGACTGATAGATGTGCAAGAGATGATGTGCAAATAGAGATACTGGGGTACAAATGAGCAAAATAAATAACAATATAGGAATGAGGTAGTTGGGCGGGCTAATTTCAGATGGGCTGTGTACAGGTGCAGTGATCGGTAAGGTGCTCTGACAACTGATGCTTAAAGTTAGTGAGGGAGATAAGTGTCTCCAGCTTCAGAGATTTTTGCAATTTGTTCCAGTCATTTGCAGCAGAGAACTGGAAGGAATGGCGGCCAAAGGAGGTGCTGGCTTTGGGAATGACCAGTGAGATATACCCGCTGGAGCGCAGACTACGGGTGGGTGTTGCTATGGTGACCAATGAGCTAAGATAAGGCGGATCTACCCGAAACGTTTGACCCAAGTTAGACAATTTAAAGGCAATGCTACCAAATACTAATTGAGTGTGTGTAAACTTCTGACCCACTGGGAATGTGATGAAATAAATAAAAGCTGAAATAAATCATTCTCTCTACTATTATTCTGACATTTCACATTCTTAAAATAAAGTGGTGATCCTAACTGACCTAAGAGAGGGAATTTTTACTAGGATTAAATGGCAGGAATTGTGAAAAACGGAGTTTAAATGTATTTGGCTAAAGTGTATGTAAATTCCGACTTCAACAGTATATCTACGAGAGATAAAAAGAGTGCAAATGCAGTACTGTGCAGTTATTTAGTGTACAGTTGAGAGATGGCTTGATGTGGTGAGCAGCATAGAGTGTATAGTCCTTTAGTCTCTATGGACCAGATGGTAGTGTACAGTTGAGAGATGGCTTGATGTGGTGAGCAGCATAGAGTGTATAGTCCTTTAGTCTCTATGGACCAGATGGTAGTGTACAGTTCAGAGATGGCTTGATGTGGTGAGCAGCATAGAGTGCATAGTCCTTTAGTCTCTATGGACCAGATGGTAGTGTACAGTTCAGAGATGGCTTGATGTGGTGAGCAGCATAGAGTGTATAGTCCTTTAGTCTCTATGGACCAGATGGTAGTGTACAGTTCAGAGATGGCTTGATGTGGTGTGCAGCATAGAGTGTATAGTCCTTTAGTCTCTATGGGCCAGATGGTAGTGTACAGTTGAGAGATGGCGTGATGTGGTGTGCAGCATAGAGTGTATAGTCCTTTAGTCTCTATGGACCAGATGGTAGTGTACAGTTCAGAGATGGCTTGATGTGGTGAGCAGCATAGAGTGTATAGTCCTTTAGTCTCTATGGGCCAGATGGTAGTGTACAGTTCAGAGATAGCTTGATGTGGTGTGCAGTATAGAGTGTATAGTCCTTTAGTCTCTATGGACCAGATGGCCAGTTGGTGAGGGCTACAGCATGGGGAAAGAAACTGTTCAGATGGGGGTCTATAACATCCAATCACATAGGTTTACAGCAGCTGACAGTTGCAACATCATTGCTAATAATGCAAACTGCCTTGGTTTAGATAAAGACAAGCTATGTACAGATGCAGGATCTTAATTTAATCAGCCTGTTGCAGGAGAACTCAAACTTGTTGTGTATTTGAGGGTTAAAAAGGCTTCTGAAGTTTGTAATTAAAATTTTTCCACCTTTCCCTTTTGAAAAATGTCAATCTATTATTACATTTAGCAGACGCTCTTATCCAGAGCGACTTACAGTTAGTGAATACATTTCTATTTATTTTATACTGGCCCCCGTGGGAATCAAACCCACAACCCTGGCGTTGCAAACGCCATGCTCTATCAACTGAGCTACATCCCTGCCGGCCATTCCCTCCACTACCCTGGGCCAATTGTGCGCGCCCATGAGTCTCCCGGTCGCGCCAGAGCCTGGATTCGAACCAGGATCTCTAGTGGCACAGTTAGCACTGCGATGCAGTGCCTTAGACCACTGCTCCACTCAGGAGACTGATTATAATCCACATAATATTTCAAATGTCGTGTTGCTTCAGGATTATTTTCCTGCTGTAGCAAACCGGCTCAAATTAAGATCCTACATCTGTAGCAATATACCTGTCTTTAATGTACATGGCTATATTAGGAGGACAGGATTCTCTTTACACCATTGTTTTTTGACCATTTCACATCTTTTATTTACTGTTGTTTAGGCTGGTTGAATGAGTTCCCTATGAGAGGCTACTTCATCTGCAAGAAAACAGGCGGCTGCACCAGTTTCCTCACATGAAATTAAAAGTACGTTTGTAGCCTACGCACTTACAAAATGGCTGTTGAAACTGTGGCACATATTTCTCTGCAACATTAAAATTAGGATAAAATGTGTTGATTTGAAGGAAAGACGGGCAGACTCTGGTAAGTCTAGGCTACATAGAACTATTATATTAGAAAGTTAGGTCGTTTACAGACATTCAATAGTCAGAGTAGGTTTGATATATGATCACTTATCATGCTGACCAACCTGATGGTCTCTCTTGGAAATGTGAAACATATCATGCCTAGGCTACATGCTCTGTCCTGCTACTGGTAGGCCTGTAACGTTATGGGAACTGATCTGAACAGGTTTAGGCTGGTCATCTAGGATATGTAGGCTATAGCTGAGGTATAGACCTCCATCTGCATATCACTAACAAACCACTATTATATATTATAACTAGCCTACTTTACATAAAATAAATCTCCTACTTGTTGCAAAAATACTTTCTGAATGTATCAATGATTTCCCCTCAGATCAATCATGCCCGTTTTAGCCCTTCTGTCTACATTCTCAGATTGAAAGACAACAAATAGCCGACTTTTAATGAATAAAAATAAGTGTGAGACATGGCCTTGTGTTGCTGCACTGTCTATAACTACCTTAACAAACAGTGACTTATTATTATTATTGACAGTTAACATGGAGAAGAGATGACACAACCAGATGTTCATCTGATTGCATTAAATAGCCTGACTGTTTCAATATGTCTGTTAGTAAATGTTTTATTTCTAAGTGATCATGAGTAAAAGACAACAATGGACATTCTAGAATGAGTTGTCACTGTGGTAACCACAACCAACATGCGCATCTCTGTTTAGGGGTCAGTGGTCTAAAATGAGTCTCTCTGGGGAGAGAGAGGAGGGGGCCCTGCTCTAAAATGAGTCTCTCTGGGGAGAGAGAGGAGGGGGGCCCTGCCTCTAAAATGAGTCTCTCTGGGGAGAGAGAGGAGGGGGCCCTGCCTCTAAAATGCATCTCTCTGGGGAGAGAGAGGAGGGGGCCCTGCCTCTAAAATGAGTCTCTCTGGGGAGAGAGAGGAGGGGGGCCCTGCCTCTAAAATGCATCTCTCTGGGGAACATGACACCAAAGCTAAGAGGTGAGATAACAATTTTATGAAGAATTTGTTAGTTTATTTCTAAAATAAATAGCTATCTTAAGAGCTATCGTAAATCGCTTCTGGATAAGAGCATCTGCTAAATCAGGAGTTCTCAATCCGGGTCAGCGGAGGTACTGCAGGGGTTCTGCAGCACCCTGACTGGACTCGATGCAATGGAAGACATTTGATAGAATTTTCACATGACACCGACCACTTTGCCTACTCTTCATTATTGCCTAATATAATGGAATGCATATTTCTTTAACCAATTCTGATGGTTGTTACAAGCAGAATTTTGACAATATTACAGTTATACCAACACACTCTTCACACCCGTTTAACAACTCTAAATAGCTTTGGCATCGTAGGCATCAAGTCCCGTGTCAATAATGTTGCCTACAACGTTGCATACAATGTTCATTTTCATCTAACACATATTTCACCCTAGATGCCTTCAATTGGCCATTTTATAGCCATGCCCAAATTAGAAGTATTTTTTAACAACGTGATGTTGCGCTCCAAAGGGATAACATGACGTAGGTAATTAAATAATTGTGTTTATTATACACTTAGAAAATAAGGTTCCTTATAGAACCAAAAAGGTTCTATCACTTCCTTAATATATGGAACCACTAAAAAGTTAGATGTATTGTTGGTTTAGTGAAGAAGAACCTCTAGAGTTCTGATCAACGAAAGGTGAATGTTTTGAGGATGTGAACCCAGCAGCCCTCCAGTGGTCAGATCAAGCCCGCCTGTTTTTCCAGCGCCCGGCCTGGGATTCGAACCAGCCACCTTTCTGCCATAGGTCCATCTCCTGCCACAGCTCAAACTCTTTAGCCACTGGGCGAAAACCTGAGTTAACCTTCAGAAATAAGCATGAGTTGATCTGCCAAAATGAAGACCAAATGCTATGCAGACATTAATGGTATCACTTATACATAATTATTATACAGAAATCATTGCCAAAAGCACAAGACATACTGTTGCATGTAGGTCTATATTATTTCTGGATTGATCATATAGAAATATAAAAATATTATTTTGAACTACTCCAAAGCAATTACATGTGGTGCAGGAACCACTGACTCACTGCATTATTCCATAGTATTATCAAGACACCTGCTGTTAATCTTAACTGGTTAGCTCATGAGGTGTCCTAAATATCTGTCGAATAGGTGGGACTAGAGACTTCATGCATAGCTTTAATTTATACCCATAAGAGTAAAATGTATTTATTCTCCTCAAGACCAATTTTCTACTCTGCGACTTTGTGGATATGGGCCCAGATCTCAAAACTTTGAATGTTTGTTTTACATATAAAAAAGAATATTACTAATGTAAGCCACTGTAAAGACTGGGTTTAGTTTATTGTGTTGCTCTGCTCATGTCCGCGTTCTGGAACTGTCCGCGTCCCCGTACAGAACTGTGTTCTGGTGTCGTCCACAACGTCCGGTGTGGCGCCAGGATATTGTCCAGTTAGGAGCAGAGTGGGCTGATGTGATATTGGGGAATAACGACAGAGTTCATTTCAGTGTTGAGATGCCGGAGTTTATTGTTCAATTTGCTTTTGATTAAGGACAGCATGTATATAGTTAACACTGTAGGCTTACCTCAAGTAACTATTATTATCAAGGTTATTGATACTTGGTGAGAGGGTTACTGCTCCCCTGAGTACACGTTGTGTTCACCGAACATGTAAGCGATGGCTGGCGGATATCCATCAAACGTTAAACCGCTTTCTGGTCATGGTTAACCATATTTGTTTTCAGAAAAGGGTGTACAACCTAAACAAAACACATGTCCCTGTCCTCTTTTTCAAGATGTGGCTGATTTAAACAGCCAGAATACATTTTTAAATTAAGAAATAACAATTTTTCTTTGACGATTTGTTGTTTCTAAATGGCTGCTGGGTAATTTGATATGTATCGAAACCTTTGTTCAGGCATCAAATTGAGTGAATGCTGCGAGGTTCACTGGAGTTGCAAAACCAAATGGGTATAATGGGGTGATTGTTGTCTAATCGGGTGGTCTAGCTAATGGATTTGTAGATCTGACACAGTTGCAACCTCAGATTATGAGCCTAGCAAGTGTCATGAATGAGTTATGTAGTACCCACATAGGGCCACAGGGAGGAGCAAGAGAGCAATAAACCCATAAAGTTTTTTGCCTTAAAAACAGTAAACCTAACAATCGAAAATCAATCAAAAGTATTTATAAAGCCCTTTGTACTTCAGCAGATGTCACAAAGTGCAATACAGAAACTCTAACCCTACGTATAACCTATTTTAGCCTCAACCCTAGGTATAACGTATTTTAACCTTAACCCTTAACCCTAATTCTATTTTAGTTAACCCCAACCCCCTAACCCTAGTTATAACCTATTTTAGCCTTAACCTTAACCCTAATTCTAGGGTAGGGCAGCTAGAACACTTTTAGAAACTATTTTAGTAATAACATTATCTTAGTAAATACAATTATAGTACTAAATAGCATTTTTAAATTTTTGTTAATCAAAACCTGTCAAACATTTTGCTTATTTTTTTGTTATTAGTTATTTTATGATATTTATTATTGCAAGACAGAACACTTGATAAATAAGACACTTATATTATATTTTTCAAATGTGGCTTGAACTGGGTGACCTAGTAACCTCTGTGTGAAAGTCCAGCAATTGGCGTGGATAGGTGGGGGCAGGTTTGAGACTGATCTGAGGAATTAACAAGAAAATATACTTTATTCTCAGCTGCCTCACCACTGTCTGTACGTGAATTAATAACTTTGATTTGCTAAATATTTCCAATATATGGCAGCATAAGACAACGAAGCATCAGTTATAGGCTACAAGCAGCAATATGATTGACATAAAATAGCATGCAACCAAATACTATATGTCCCATGATTTTCTAAAATGGTCACTCATTACTTTAGTTAGCTATATATCTCGTATTAGGCCTGTGATGCTTTTGGAAGAGCAATTAAATAGTGACTATAGCAGGTGTTGAACCCCTGGTAAATAATCACTAGTCAGATGCGCTAACCTCAACCTAGTATACATGCATTATAAAATATTGGGAGTAAACAACCTCGGAATAGATAAGACAAGAGTGCGTCTTCCAGCCCGCCAATTAATTACATCATGCAACCCCCCCGGTTAGCAAATGTACCTCAACATGCCCCCCGCTTGTGCTAGAAGACAGAGTGCTCGCTGCTGGTTGATGAATCTGACAATGAATGTACTAGGAAAATACGTTTTTCTCGACCAGATGTGCCTAAATTAATGTTCAGGCTTAGTGATCATCGTCATAGTAATGAAGTATAATTTCAAAACATGAGCATAAAAACAGCTAATAATAACAAACATGATTCATCATTATATTACTCACAGTAATCTGTTAAATGCTTTTTCAGTCGTTCCTCTCTGCGTTAGCAGTGTGGAAAGGGACAGTAAAAAAGCGTGTGCAGGAGTTTTCCTGTGAGGGGGAGTGGTGGCGTATCCAGGGAGAAAACTAAACTAACCTTCTGAAATGTCATTCATGGTCTTATGCTGCCATCTATTGGAATTATTTAGCAACTGCAGTATTACTGAATAAAGTATATCCTTACTAAAGTAGTAATTACTCAGAATTACAAAATATGACATTTTCTAGTTCATTTTACCACTTACAACCATAAAATAACCATTTATAGCATGACAAACAATGAAACTGACATAAACCAAAAGCACCATACATTTAGTTAACTATATATATATATATATATATATATATATATATATATATATATATATATATATTTATATATATACTATTTATTTAGATGGGTGACATTATCGTGCCAAAGTAACACCACTGTAGATAAAGAAGAGCTCTCCAGTAGGTGTACCAAGTAGATGAGAGACGTAATGTTTGTCTCTGTTGTGTTGAAGCCCAATCAAGCAGGAGAGACAAGCCTCCCTGTACCCAGCTGTGTGTCCATGAAGAGTGACTGTCTATGGCTCACCCTCTATACTTCAGAGAGGGAGACTTTTCTTGTGAACAAAGGTAAGAAGAACTCATGGGTCATGGTCAGTGAGTTAAACAACACTGTCTCTAGTCATTTCTCCTCTCCCATTTTACCATTTATTTTAGTTGTTTTCATAATCCATAGGCTAAACCTTTTTCCATTTTCATAGTCCTGAAACAATATTAAACAAACACAACATTCCCTCCCTGTGTGTGTGTGTGTGTGTGTGTGTGTGCACTCCTGGATGAGGAGATGTAATCTCTATCCTGATTGCCTAGTCACTTTTACCCCTACCTACATGTACATATTACCTCAACTACCTGGTACCCCTGGACATTGACTCAGTACTGGTACTCCTTATATATAGTCTAGTTATTACCTCAACTACCTCGTTCCCCTGCACATTGACTCAGTACTGGTACTCCTTGCATATAGTCTAGTTATTACCTCAACTACCTGGTACCCCTGCACATTGACTCAGTACTGGTACTCCTTGTATATAGTCTAGTTATTACCTCAACTACCTGGTACCCCTGCACATTGACTCAGTACTGGTTCTCCTTGTATATAGTCTAGTTATTACTTCAACTACCTGGTACCCCTGCACATTGACTCAGTACTGGTTCTCCTTATACAGTGGGGAGAACAAGTATTTGATACACTGCCGATTTTGAAGGTTTTCCTACTTACAAAGCATGTAGAGGTCTGCAATTTTTATCATAGGTACACTTCAACTGTGAGAGACGGAATCTAAAACAAAAATCCAGAAAATCACATTGTATGATTTTTAAGTATTAATTTGCATTTTATTGCATGGCAGAAGTGTTTGATCACCTACCAACCAGTAATAATTCGGCTCTCACAGACCTGTTAGTTTTTCTTTAAGAAGCCCTCCTGTTCTCCACTCATTACCTGTATTAACTGAACCTGTTTGAACTCATTACCTGTATAAAAGATACCTGTCCACACACTCAATCAAACAGACTCCAACCTCTCCACAATGGCCAAGACCAGAGACCAGAGAGCAGTGTAAGGACATCAGGGATAAAATTGTAGACCTGCACAAGGCTGGGATGGGCTACAGGACAGTAGGCAAGCAGCTTGGTGAGAAGGCAACAACTGTTGGCGCAATTATTAGAAAATGGAAGAAGTTCAAGATGACGGTCAATCACCACTCGGTCTGGGGCTCCATGCAAGATCTCACCTCGTGGGGCATCAATGATCATGATGAAGGTGAGGGATCAGCCCAGAACTACACAGCAGTACCTGGTCAATGACCTGAAGAGAGCTGGGACCACAGTCTCAAAGAAAACCATTAGTAACACACTACGCCGTCATGGATTAAAATCCTGCAGCGCACGCAAGGTCCCCCTGCTCAAGCCTAACACATGTCCAGGCCCGTCTGAAGTTTGCCAATGACCATCTGGATGATCCAGAGGAGGAATGGGAGAAGGTCATGTGGTCTGATGAGACAAAAATAGAGCTTTTTGGTCTAAACTCCACTCGCCGTGTTTGGAGGAAAGAGGAGGATGAGTACAACCCCAAGAACACCATCCCAACCATGAAGCATGGAGGTGGAAACATCATTTTTTGGGGATGCTTTTCTGCAAAGGGGACAGGACGACTGCACCATATTGAGGGGAGGATGGATGGGGCCATGTATTGCGATATCTTGGCCAACAACCTCCTTCCCTCAGTAAAAGCACTGAAGATGGGTCGTGGCTGAGTCTTCCAGCATGACAACAACCCGAAACACACAGCCAGGGCAACTAAGGAGTGGCTCCGTAAGAAGCATCTCAAGGTCCTGGAGTGGCCTAGCCAGTCTCCAGACCTGAACCCAATAGAAAATCTTTGGAGGGAGCTGAAAGTCCGTATTGCCCAGCGACAGCCCCGAAACCCTGAAGGATCTGGAGAAGGTCTGTATGGAGGAGTGGGCCAAAATCCCTGCTGCAGTGTGTGCAAACCTGTTCAAGACCTACAGGAAACGTATGATCTCTGTAATTGCAAACAACGGTTTCTGTACCAAATATTAAGTTCTGCTTTTGTGATGTATCAAATACTTATGTCATGCAATAAAATGCAAATTAATTACTTAAAAATCATACAATGTGATTTTCTGGATTTTTTTACCTGGTACCCCTGCACATTGACTCAGTACTGGTACTCCTTTATATAGTCTAGTTATTACCTCAACTACCTGGTACCCTTGCACAGGTGGAGATTATAAACTCAGCAAAAAAAGGAATGTCCTCACACTGTCAACTGCGTTTATTTTCAGCATACTTAACATGTGTAAATATTTGAATGAACATAACAAGATTCAACAACTGAGACATAAACTGAACAAGTTCCACAGACATGTGACTAACAGAAATTGAATAATGTGTCCCTGAACAAAGGGGGAGTCAAAATCAAAAGTAACAGTCAGTATCTGGTGTTGCCACCAGCTGCATTAAGTACTGCAGTGCATCTCCTCCTCATGGACTGCACCAGATTTGCCAGTTCTTGCTGTGTAATGTTATCCTATGCTTCCACCAAGGCACCTGCCATTTCCCAGACATTTCTGGGGGGAATGGCCCTAGCCCTCACCCTCCGATCCAACAGGTCCCAGATGTGCTCAATGGGATTGAGATCCGGGCTCTCCGCTGGCCATGGCAGAACACTGACATTCCTGTCTTGCAGGAAATCACGCACAGAACGAGCAGTATGGCTGGTGGCATTGTCATGCTGGAGGGTAATGTCAGGATGAGCCTGCAGGAAGGGTACCACATGATGGAGGAGGATGTCTTCCCTGTAACGCACAGCTTTGAGATTGCCTGCAATGACAACAAGCTCAGTCCGATGATGCTGTGACACACCGCCCCAGACCATGATGGACCCTCCACCTCCAAATCGATCCCGCTCCAGAGTACAGGCCTCGGTGTAACGCTCATTCCTTCTACGATAAACGTGAATCCGACCATCACCCCTGGTGAGACAAAACCGCGACTCGTCAGTGAAGAGCACTTTTTGCCAGTCCTGTCTGGTCCTGCGACGGTGGGTTTGTGCCCATAGGCAACGTTGTTGCCGGTGATGTCTGGTGAGGAACTGCCTTACAACAGGGCTACAAGCCCTCAGTCCAGTCTCTCAGCCTATTGCGGACAGTCTGAGCACTGATGTAGGGATTGTGAGTTCCTGGTGTAACTCGAGCAGTTGTTGTTGCCATCCTGTACCTGTCCCGCAGGTGTGATGTTCGGGATGTACCGATCCTGTGCAGGTGTTCTTACACGTGGTCTGCCATTGCGAGGACGATCAGCTGTCCGTCCTGTCTCCCAGTAGCGCTGTCTTAGGCGTCTCACAGTACGGACATTGCCATTTATTGCCCTGGCCACATCTGCAGTCCTCATGCCTCCTTGCAGCATGCCAAAGGCACGTTCACGCAGATGAGCAGGGACCCTGGGCATCTTTCTTTGGTGTTTTTCAGAGTCAGTAGAAAGGGCTCTTTAGTGTCCTAAGTTTTCATAACTGTGACCTTAATTGCCTACCGTCTGTAAGCTGTTAGTGTCTTAACGACTGTTCCACAGGTGCATGTTCATTAATTGTTTATGGTTCATTGAACAAGCATGGGAAACAGTGTTTAAACCCTTTACAATGAAGATCTGTGAAGTTATTTGGATTTTTACGAATTATCTTTGAAAGACAGGGTCCTGAAAAAAGGGACGATTCTTTTTTTATGAGTTCATGGCCATTATTGCCAGATCATTCTTCAAGATGTTCAAATATTCATAGATGACAAGCAGGGTCAAATAATAATCACTGTGGTTATAGAGGTTGCAACAGGTCAGCACCTCAGGAGTAAATGTCAGTTGCCTTTCATAGTCCAGTATTCAGAGGTCGATACAGCAAGTGTGGTAGAGAGGGGAGAGAGAGAGGGAGAGAGAGATGGTCAAAAATGCAGGTTCGGGTCAAAACAGCAGGTTCGGGACAAGGTCGCAAGTCCGGTGAACAGGTCAGAGTTCCAGATCCGCAGGCAGACCAGTAGAAACTGGATCAGCAGCATGACAAGGTTGCACGTCCAGCGGAGCATGTATCGATACTGATAGGATCGAAAGAAAGGGAGTGCCGCTCTCAGATCAGTTTTCTCCATTCAAATCTTTCCTTAACATTAATAGAACTCAATTGATTGAACATGAAATGTATTTTAATTTGATTGAAATAGGCCTATAGCCTACTGTTTAAATTTTAATGCAGTTATCTCGGTTTTCATTTGAAGCATCATTTTATACGTTGCTTGTTTGCATCAATTGCAAAGACATTTGCAACTTTGTATTTGTAGTCAACTTTGTTCTGAATTTATCAGCGGTCACAGAGAGATGGATAAACTATGTGATTCTATGTTTAGGGGAGATCTTCTATGTTTAATGTGAAGCGGGTGGGCAAAAAAAAGCTTCTAACGATTCACAACTGAAAACAATATTAAACAAACACAACATTACCGTGTGTGTGTGTGTCTGTGAGTGTGTGTGTGTGTGTGTGTGTGTGTGCACTCCCTGGATGAGGAGATGTAATCTCATGTTTTGTCCACAGAAACCAACATCAGAGATCAGAGTCAGAGATTCTCAGTGGTCAGTCTTCCCAGAGTCATCAAACAGACCTGGCCTCCATATTCAGTGTATGTGGTCCTGTTATGTACATTTGTTTTTGTTTACCTCAAGTAAAGTTGATCTGTCAATCATTCATTCATTTGTTAATGAGAAAGCATTTAGTCTCTTGCTTAACATATTTACTTGATTTATTTCAGTTGCTTGAAGAGAATATTATAACATTTGTGAAAAAAGAGCTGAAGATGTTCAAGAGGATTCTTAGTCCAGAACTCCCAGAAGGCTTTGAGAGTCAGAAGCAGGATAAGGAAGTGGAGGATGCTGAAGATGAGAAGCAGGAGAGCAGTGCCAGAGAGGGGGCTCTGAAGATCACACTGCACGTCCTGAGGAAAATGAACCAGAAGGAGCTTGCTGACACACTAGAGAAAAGTAAGAGCTGTCTGCCTCATGTTGAATGCTGTTTTAGAACATTTAAAAGCTGTAGCTAAAGTGGAAGTGTAACTAAATGATATTGTAGAAGCCTTAACACAACACCTAGTGACCTCATCAAGTAGCAGCAGGGATGTGTTGTGTTGATTAATTGGGGGGAGAGAGAGAGAGAGAGAGAGAGAGAGAGAGAGAGAGAGAGAGAGAGAGAGAGAGAGAGAGAGAGAGAGAGAGAGAGAGAGAGAGAGAGAGAGAGAGAGAAAGAGAGAGAGAGAGAGAGAGAGAGAGAGAGAGAGACAGAGACAAGAGAGAGAGAGAGAGAGAGAGAGAGAGAGAGAGACAGAGAGAGAGAGAGCGAGAGAGAGAGAGATAATACCAATAATAATATAATCAGTCACACTAGTCTGTAATGCATTATGAAAACATTTACACATTTATACAGTCAATTAAGCGAAGCATTGATTATAATTAAAAAAATGTATAACAGTCCTAGAATACTGTAGGCATTAAAACAGACGTAATATTAATATCCTCTGTGTTATTTCTTCATTCAGATGAGCTTGCTGTGATTTGCCAACGTGAACTCAAATCTAATCTAAAGAAGAAGTTTCAATGTGTATTTGAGGGGATCGCTAAACAAGGAAACCCAACACTTCTCAATAAGATCTACACAGAGCTCTACATCACAGAGGGTGGAACAGGAGAGGTCAATAATGAACATGAGCTGAGACAGATTGAGACAACAACCAGGAAACAAGCAAGACCAGAGACTGCAATCAAATGTAACGACATCTTCAAACCCTTAACTGGACAAGACAAACTTATCAGAACTGTATTGACAAAGGGAGTCGCTGGCATTGGAAAAACAGTCTCTGTGCAGAAGTTCATTCTGGACTGGGCTGAAGGAAAAGCAAATCAGGATGTCCAATTTGTATTTTCATTCCCTTTTCGGGAGCTGAATTTGATGAAAATGGAAAAACACACTTTGATTAAACTTCTCAATCACTTCTCAATGGAAACCAAAGAATCAAGAATATCCAACTACGACAAGTACAAAGTTCTGTTCATCTTTGATGGTCTGGATGAGTGCCGACTGCCCCTAGACTTCCAGAAGAACAAGATGTGTTGTGACGTCACTGAGTCAACCTCAGTGGATGTTCTGCTGACAAATCTCATCAAGGGAAATCTGCTTCCCACTGCTCTCCTCTGGATAACTACCCGACCTGCAGCAGCCAATAAGATCCCTTCAGGGTGTGTTGACCAGGTGACAGAGGTACGAGGGTTCAATGACCCACAGAAGGAGGAGTACTTCAGGAAGAGATTCAGTGATCAGGACCTGGCCAGCAGAATCATCTCACACATAAAGACATCAAGGAGCCTCCACATCATGTGCCACATTCCAGTCTTCTGTTGGATTTCTGCAATAGTCATTGAACACATGCTGAAACATAAGAGAGAAGAGATGCCCAAGACTCTGACTGAGATGTACTCACACCTTGTGGTGTTTCATACCAAACAGAAGAATGAAAAATATCTTGGGAAAGAAGAGACAGGTCCACACTGGAATAAAGAGAGCATTCTGTCACTGGGAAAACTGGCTTTTCAACAGCTTGTGAATGGCAATCTGATTTTCTATGAAGAAGACCTGAAAGAGGCTGGCATTGATGTCAATGAAGCCTCAGTGTACTCAGGATTGTGCACACAGATCTTTAAAGAGGAATGTGTGCTGAACCAGGACAAGGTGTACTGCTTCGTGCATCTGAGCATTCAGGAGTTTCTGGCTGCTGTATATGTGTTCCTCTCATTCATCAACAACAATGACAATCTAATGGCCAAACCTCAATCAACGTCCAGGAACTTTTTTGTGAGGATCAGACACAAGCGTAAAGTTACCTTATACAAGAGTGCTGTGGATGAAGCCTTACAAAGTGAGACAGGAAACCTGGACCTGTTCCTCCGCTTCCTTCTGGGCCTCTCACTGGAGTCCAATCAGAAGCACTTACGAGGTCTACTGACAAAGACAAGAAGCAGCTCACAGAGCCATGAAGAAACAGTCAAGTACATCAAGGAGAAGATCAGGGAGAATCCCTCTCCAGAGAGGTGCATCAATCTGTTCCACTGTCTGAATGAACTGAGTGACCATTCTCTAGTGGAGGAGATCCAAAGCTACCTGAGATCAGGAAGTCTCTCAGAAGAAGAACTGTCACCTGCACAGTGGTCAGCACTGGTCTTTGTGTTGCTGACTTCAGAAAAGGAGCTGGATGTGTTTGACCTGAAGAAATACTCCAGATCAGAGGAAGGTCTTCTGAGGCTGCTGCCAGTGGTCAAAGCCTCCAGAGCCGCTCTGTGAGTACATAAAATGACATTTAAGTACTAATCATCAGGAAGAAATATTCAGTTTAGAGAAATATATGTATTATTGAAAAACATATTGAATCAATGCATTGATGTTCACATTAGTATAACAATATGACCGTACCATTCTAGGAGACGGAAGATGAATCTATATGTTGTTTAAGAGAATAAACCAAATGCATCTGCCATTGTCCTTCTACACTACTGGTTAAATTAACAGTGTGTTTGTGAAATCATGATGATCTCTTTGTCAGGCTGTCAGGCTGTGGAGTCACAGAGGAAGGCTGTGCTTCTCTGGTCTCAGCTCTGAAGTCAAACCCTCACACCTGAGAGAGCTGGACCTGAGTAACAATGACCTGAAGGATTCAGGAGTGAAGCTGATCTCTGCTGGACTGGGGAATCCCCACTGTAAACTGGAGACTCTGAGGTCAGTATTCCTGTAGTTGGTCAACAAGTGATAACTGTTCACCAGATCCACATGTGTTTACCAGGCACACATAGTCCACACCATATGTGTTTGGACAGTGAAGCTGACAATTTTAAATTTGGTGCTATACTCCAGCATTTTGGATTTGAGATAGAATGTTTCATATTAGGCAACAGTATGTAATGTCACCTTTTATATGAGGTTTGTCATACATATCTGTTTTACTGTTTAGATACGAAAGCACTTTATGTATCTAGTTCTCCCATTTGAAAAAGTCGTAATAATTTTGACAAATTCACTTACAGTGAGGGAAAAAAGTATTTGATCCCCTTCTGATTTTGTACGTTTGCCCACTGATAAAGAAATGATCAGTCTATAATTTTAATGGTAGGTTTATTTGAACAGTGAGAGACAGAATAACAAAAAAAATATCCAGAAAAACGCATGTGAAAAATGTTATAAATTGATTTGCATTTTAATGAGGTAAATAAGTATTTGACCCCCCTCTCAATCAGAAAGATTTCTGGTTCCCAGGTGTCTTTTATACAGGTAACGAGCTGAGATTAGGAGCACACTCTTAAAGGGAGTGCTCCTAATCTCAGCTTGTTACCTGTATAAAAGACACCTGTCCACAGAAGCAATCAATCAATCAGATTCCAAACTCTCCACCATGGCCAAGACCAAAGAGCTCTCCAAGGATGTCAGGGACAAGATTGTAGACCTACACAAGGCTGGAATGGGCTACAAGACCATCGCCAAGCAGCTTGGTGAGGTGACAACAGTTGGTGGATTATTCACAAATGGAAGAAACACAAAATAACTATCAATCTCCCTCGGGCTGGGGCTCCATGCAAGATCTCACCTCGTGGAGTTGCAATGATCATGAGAACGGTGAGGAATCAGCCCAGAACTACACGGGAGGATCTTGTCAATGATCTCAAGGCAGCTGGGGCCATAGTCACCAAGAAAACAATTGGTAACACGCTACGCCGTGAAGGACTGAAATCCTGCAGCGCCCGCAGGCTCAAGAAAGCACATATAAAGGCAAGTCTGAAGTTTGCCAATGAACATCTGAATGATTCAGGGGAGAACTTGGTGAAAGTGTTGTGGTCAGATGAGACCAAAATCGAGCTATTTGGCATCAACTCAACTCGCCGTGTTTGGAGGAGGAGGAATGCTGCCTATGACCCCAAGAACACCATCCCCACCGTCAAACATGGAGGTGGAAACATTATGCTTTGTGGGTGTTCTTCTGCTAAGGGGACAGGACAACTTCACCGCATCAAAGGGACGATGGACGGGGCCATGTACCGTCAAATCTTGGGTGAGAACCTCCTTCCCTCAGCCAGGGCATTGAAAATGGGTTGTGGATGGGTATTCCAGCATGACAATGACCCAAAACACACGGCCAAGGCAACAAAGGAGTGGCTCAAGAAGAAGCACATTAAGGTCCTGGAGTGGCCTAGCCAGTCTCCAGACCTTAATCCCATAGAAAATATGTGGAGGGGAGCTGAAGGTTCAAGTTGCCAAACGTCAGCCTCGAAACCTTAATGACTTGGAGAAGATCTGCAAAGAGGAGTGGGACAAAATCCCTCCTGAGATGTGTGCAAACCTGGTGGCCAACTACAAAAAACGTCTGACCTCTGTGATTGCCAACAAGGGTTTTGCCACCAAGTACTAAGTCATGTTTTGCAGCGGGTCAAATACTTATTTCCCTCATTAAAATGCAAATCAATTTATAACATTTTTGACATGCGTTTTTCTGGATTTTTTTGTTGTTATTCTGTCTCTCACTGTTCAAATAAACCTACCATTAAATTATAGACTGATCATGTCTTTGTCAGTGGGCAAACGTACAAAATCAGCAGGGGATCAAATACTTTTTTCCCTCACTGTATATTGTATTAAAGTAGTCATAAGTTTAGTATTTGGTCCCATATTCCTTACCTGCAGTGATTACATCAAGCTTGTGATTCTACAAACTTGTTGAATGCATTTTCAGTTTGTCTTGGTTGTGTTTTAGATGATGTTTTTCCCAATAGAAACTGAATGGTGAATAATGTCCTGTTATTTTGGAGTCACTTCACTTGTATTGTCAGTAAGAATAGAAGATGTTTCTGAACACTTCTACATTCATGTGGATGCTACCATGATTATGAATAATCATGAACGAATCGTGAATGATGATGAATGAGAAAGTTACAGAGGAACAAGGATCATACCCCCTCTGTTATTGGTAATGGTGAGAGGTTAGCATGTTTTGTTGTAGCCTCTGTAACTTTCACACTCATTATTATTCATGATTCATTAATGATTATTCTTAATCAAGGCATCATCAGGATTAATTTAGTAGTGTTTAGAAACATGTTATCTACTCACTTAGACAGAAAATTACTCCAGTCATCATCCACCATTCAGTTACTATTGGACAAAACATAACCCAAAAAAACAACCAAAACAAACTGCAAATGCAACCAATGAGTTTGAGTCACAAGCTTGATGTAGTCATTGCGTTCAAGGAATATCGGACCAAATACTAAACTTTTGACTACTTTAATACACTATAAGTTAATTGGTCACAATACTTATGACTTCTTCAAATAGGGGGACCAGATACATAAAGTGCTTTCATTTCTAAATGGTGAAACAGATATGTATGAAAATACCCTCAAATAAAAGGTTATATTATATACTGTCACCTCATATGAAACATTTGATCTTAAATCCAAAATACAGTACAGAGCCACATTAAATCCAAAATACAGTACAGTACAGAGTACAGAGCCACATTTAAAATGTTATCTTCACTGTCAAACTAGATATGGTGTGGACTGTATACTCATTATAATCTAAATCTGATACCTCACTGTCTGTCTTTGATTGATACTGCTTTTAAACTGCTCTGGTCAGTCTACTCAAATATTTGTAATATGCATTTTTCTATCTACAAGCAATACTTTTGATAATTTGTCATTTTTAATAATGATACATTCATTTATGAATAGATATGGCAGGTTTCAGGACACTGATATATCTGAATATGTTGAAAAAATGTACTGCCACTATTTTCACCACCAAATAATAGCAGTGTGGTTTTAATATGATTTGACTCTTTGCAGGCTGTCAGGCTGTCTAGTCACAGAGGAAGGCTGTGCTTCTCTGGTCTCAGCTCTGAAGTCAAACCCATCACACCTGAGAGAGCTGGATCTGAGCTACAATCACCCAGGAGACTCAGGAGTCAGACTGCTCTCTGCTGGACTGGAGGATCCACACTGCAGACTGGAGAAACTCAAGTATGTAGAGGGTTTATGTCAATGTTCATATCAGACATGTTGGAGTTATCAAGCTAGTTAAGACAAACATTCTGACCACCACTTGGACTAAGTTATATAAAGACTGTGTATGTGTGTGTGTGTGTGTGTGTGTGTGTGTGTGTGTGTGTGTGTGTGTGTGTGTGTCCAGTGTGTGTGTGTCCTTTGTGTGTATTTGTCCACACACACACACACTGGACACACACACACACACTGAACACACTCACACACACACACTGACACACACACACACTGTAAAAACACACACTGGACACACACACACACACACACACACACACACAAAGGAAACACACACACACACTGGACACACAAACACATACTGGGCACACACACACACTGGACACACAAACTGGACAAACACATACACACGCACACATATACACACTGGACACACACACACACACACACACACACTCACTCACTCATACTGGACACACACACACACACACACACTGGACACACACACATTGGACACACAACCACACACACACTGGACACACACACACTGGACACACACACACACACTGGACACACACACACTCACACAAACACTGGACACAAACACATACACACACACTGGACACACACACATTGGACACACAACCACACACACACTGGACACACACACACTGGACACACACACACATACTGGACACACACACACTGGACACATACACACAGGACACACACACTCACTACACTGGACACACACAAACACTGGACACATACACACACACACACACACACACACACACACACACACACACACACACACTGGCACACACACACACACACTGGACACACACACACACACACACACTGGACACACACACTGTACACACACACACACGCTTCACACACACACACTGGACACAAACACACACACACACTGGACAAACACACACACACTGGACAAACACACACATACTGGACACACACACACACACACACACACACACACACACACAGGACACACACACTGGACACACACACACACAGACACACTGGACACACACACACACACACTCACTCACACTGGACACACACACACACACTGGACACATCACACACACACACTGGACACACACACACACACACACTGGACACACTCACTGTACACACACACACACACACACACACACACACGTTGGGGACACACACACCACTGGACACACACACACAAACACACACACTGGACACACACAAACTAGACACACACACACACACACACAATGGACACACACACACACTCCCTGGACACACACACACTGGACACAAACACTGGACACACTCACACAAACACACATACTGGACACACACACTGGACACACACACACACAGGACACACACACACACACTGAACACACACACACTAGACACACACACACACACACACACACACACACACACACACACACACACTGGACACACACACACACACTGAACACACACACACTAGACACACACACACACACACACATACACACACACACACTGGACACACACACACAGACACTGGACACACACATACACACACACAAACACACACACACACTGGACACACACACACACAAACACACTGGACACACACACACACACTAGACACACACACACACACACACACACACACTGGACCCACACCTACACACACACACACTGGACACACACACACAGACACTGGACACACACATACACACACACACACACACACACTGGACACACACACACAAACACACTGGACACACAAACACACTAGACACACACACTAGACACACACACACACACACACACACACACACACTAGACACACACACTACACACACACACACACACACACACACACACACACTGGACACACACACATTGGACACACACTAGACACACACTAGACACACACTGGACACACACACACACACACACTGGACACACACACACACTGGACACACACACACACACACACACACTGGACACATTCACATGCTGGACACACACACACACACACACACACTGGACACACACACACACTGGACACACACAATCTGGACACACACACACTGGATACACACAAACACACTTGGACAAAGTTATATGCTGACTGTGTGTGTGTGTGTATCCCTCAATGACTGTCTGTTCTTCTGCTTACCGCTACAGTGTGGAACATGGTGGAGAGAACACAATGAAACCTGGACTTAGAAAATGTGAGTGTTGACTGCTGTGAAGAATATGACTAAGAATAAGTCTTAATTCAAGTGAAGTCAAAGTCAAAGACCACCATCATTACTTACTTGGTCATATTAAATATCAGCTGTAGTTCTACAGAAGCAGAATTCAGGGACACCTAAGTTTACAAAGAGTTGCTTTGACAATGTGTGTGTCTGTGTGTGTGTGTGTGTGTTGTGTTCGTGTTACTTTAGAAATGTGTGTGTGTGTGTGTGCGTTCATGCATGAAAGTGTGAGTGTGTATGTGTATCCAGTGTGTATGTGTGTGTTCAGGGTGTGTGTGTGTTCAGGGTGTGTGTGTGTGTGTGTTCAGGATGTGTGTGTGTTCAGGATATGTGTGTGTGTCCAGTGTGTGTTCAGGATGTGTGTGTGTGTGTTCTGTGTGTGTGTGTGTGTGTGTTCAGGATGTGAGTGTGTATCCGGTGTGTGTGTGTGTTCAGGATATGTGTGTGTGTGTGTTCAGTGTGTGTGTGTGTGTTTGTGTGTGTGTTCAGGATGTGAGTGTGAGTGTGTATCCGGTGTGTGTGTGTGTGTGTGTTTGTTCAGGATGTGTTTGTGTGTGTTCAGTGTGTGTGTGTGTGTTCAGGATGTGAGTGTGTATCCGGTGTGTGTGTGATTCAGGATGTGTGTGTGTGTTCAGGATAGTGTGTGTGTCCAGTGTGTGTTCAGGATGTGTGTGTGTGTTCGTGTGTGTGTGTGTTCAGGATGTGAGTGTGTATCCGTGTGTGTGTGTGTGTGTTCAGGATATGTGTGTGTCCAGTGTGTGTTCAGGATGTGTGTGTGTGTGTGTGTGTGTTCTTGTGTGTGTGTGTGTTCAGGATGTGTGTGTGTGTTCAGTGTGGGTGTGTGTGTTCAAGGATGTGTGTGTGTGTGTGTTCAGGATGATGATGATTTGTAATATTGTGTCTGGTTTTATCCATTAGATGTCTGTGATCTCACACTGGACCTAAACACAGTAAACAGATTCCTCTCTCTGTCTGAGGAGAACAGAAAGGTGATATGTAGGAAAGAGGAACAGCCGTATCGTGATCACCCAGAGAGATTTGAGGTCTGGGAACAGGTGCTGTGTAGAGAGGGTCTGACTGGGCGCTGTTACTGGGAGGTAGAGTGGAGTGGGAGAGGGGCTGATATAGGAGTGACATATAAAGGAATCAGAAGGAGAGGAAGGGGTAGTGACAGTAGGATTGGATACAATGACAAGTCCTGGAGTCTGGACTGCTCTGACAACAGTTACTCTGCCTGTCACAATGATAACCCCACTACCATAGACGTCCCCTCCTCCAGCCCCCACAGAGTAGGAGTGTATCTGGACTGGCCAGCCGGCACTCTGTCCTTCTACAGAGTCTCCTCTGACACACTGACCCACCTGAACACATTCCACTCCACATTCACTGAGCCCCTCTATCCAGGGTTTAGGGTTTATAATGTTGACTCCTCAGTGTCCCTGTAAATAATAACCATGGTAACACTGACACACACACACACACACACACACACACAAACTGGACACACACCGACACACACACACACACACACTCACACTGGACACACACACTGCACACTGCACACACACACACACACACAATGGAGACACACACACTGGACACACACACACACTGGACACAAACACTGGGTACACACACACACACACACACACACTGGGTGCACACACACACACACTGGACACACACAGACACACACTGGACACACACACACACACACACACACACACTGGACACACACACATGCTGGACACTCAAACACTGGACACACACACACTGGGTCAACACACACACACACACACACACACACACACACACTGGACACACACACACCAACACACACTGGACACACACACCGGACACACAAACACTGGACAAACACACACACTCACACACACACACAGGACACATACAGGAGACACACACACTGGACACACACACACACTGGACACACACACACTGGAAACACACACACTGGAAACACACACACTGGACACACACACACCGGACACACACACACACTGGACACACACACACACACTGGACACACACACACAGGACACACACACACACACTGGACACACACACACAGGACACACAAACACACACACACATACTGGACACACACACAGACACACACTGGACACACACACACACACACACTGGACACACACACATGCTGGACACACAAACACTGGACACACACACACTGGACACACACACACAGGACACACAAACACACACACACACACACTGGACACACACACACACACACACACTGGACACACACACACCAACACACATTGGACACACACACACACACACACACACACACACACACACACACACTGGACACAAACACACATGCTGGACACACAAACACTGGACACACACACACTGGGTACACACACACACACACACACTGGACACACACACACCAACACACACTGGACACACACACCGGACACACAAACACTGGACACACACACACACTCACGCACACACACAGGACACACACAGGAGACACACACACTGGACACACACACACACTGGACAAACACACACACACACACACACACTGGACACACACACACTGGACACACACACACTGGACACACACACACACTGAACACACACACACTGGACACACACACACCGGACACACACACACACAGGACACACACACACACACTGGACACACACACACAGGACACACACACACACACACACATACCGGACACACACAGACACACACTGGACACACACACACACACACTGGACACACACACATGCTGGACACACAAACACTGGACACACACACACTGGGTACACACACACACACACACACACTGGACACACACACACACACACTGGACACACACACACCAACACACACTGGACACACACACACACGCACACATACACACACTGGACACACACACTGGACACATACACACACTGGACACTCACAGGAGACACACACACCAGACACACACACACACAGGACACACACACACACACTGGACACACACACTGGACACACACACACACACACACACACACACACACACACACACACACACACATACACTGGACACACACACATGCTGGACACACAAACAATGGACACACACACACTGGGTACACACACACACACACACACACACACACACACACACTGGACACACACCAACACACACTGGACACACACACCGGACACACAAACACTGGACACACACACACACACACTCACACACACACACACATGACACACACAGGAGACACACACATTGGACACACACACACACTGGACACACACACACACACACACTGGACACACACACACTGGACACACACACACTGGAAACACACACACCGGACACACACACACTGGACACACACACACCGGACACACACACACACCGGACACACACACACACACTGTACACACACACACAGGAAACACACACACACACACACATACTGGACACACACACAGACACACACTGGACACACACAGACACACACACTGGACACACACACATGCTGGACACACAAACACTGGACACACACACATTGGGTAACACACACACACACACACACACACACACTGGACACACACACACACACTGGACACACACACACCAACACACACTGGACACACACACACACGCACACATACACACACTGGACACACAAACTGGACACATACACACACTGGACACACACAGGAGACACACACACTGGACACAAACACACACCAGACACACACACACACAGGAACACACACACATTGGACACACACACTGGGTACACACACACACACACACACACACACACACACACTGGACACACACACTGGACACATACGCCCACATACACACACTGGATACACACATTGGACACACACACACACACACTGGACACACACACACACACACACACACACACACACACACACACACACTGGACACACACACACATGCTGGACACACAAACACTGGACACACACACACTGGGTACACACACACCAACACACACTTGACACACACACCGGACACACAAACACTGGACACACACACACACACACACTCACACACACACACACAGGACACACACAGGAGACACACACACTGGACACACACACACTGGACACACACACTGGACACACACACACTGGACACACACACACTGGACACACACACACTGGACACACACACACTGGACACACACACACCGGACACACACACACACACACACACACAGGACACACACAAACACTGGACACACACACACAGGACACACACAAACACACATACTGGACACACACAGACACACACTGGACACACACACACACACACTGACACACACACATGCTGGACACACAAACACTGGACACACACACAGGAGACACACACACACACACATATTGGACACACACACACTGGACACACACACACTCTGGATACACACACACGCTGGACACACACACACACACTCACACATCTTCCTATAATAGTGAGGACCTTGACTCAGGACCTTCAAATGAGACCATCATTTCTGATAGAATTGGGAACAAACAGACTCCTCCTTCCAGCACTAAGTGTCCAACAAACACAGACATCACTTCAACACCTGATAAACTCCAATGAACAAATAGACATGCAGGGCACCAGTCTAGTGAGGACCAGTGGTTGCTAGGCAGTTTCTGGATCCCAGGTTCCAGAACAGCTTCTATCCCAGTTCTATCTGCCTGTTAAATCAAGCAACCTAAACTGTTTCCATCAGACTTTTAGAACATGACTGAACAGTTTTTCCTTTTATGATCTTCCCACTTTGCATGTTTTATTGATGTTCTTATGATATATTTTACTGTTTGTGTGTACGTACCACAGGAGGCTGGTGAGACCGTAGTTGGGGAGGACAGGCTTGTAATGGCTGGAGCGGATAAGTGGAATGGTATCAAATACATCAAATACATGGTTTCCATGGTTTCCATGTGTTTGATGCAATTTAATTGGCTCCGTTCCAGACATTATTATGAGCCGTCCTCCCCTCAGCAGCCTCCTCTGGTATGTACTGTCCTATATGAGCTCCAACAAGGAATTCCAATGTATGTATTACTTTTAATACCTGCAAATGGCAAATAAACTACTTGAACTCCTTATGAGTGTCTGCAGCCGACTAGGCTGTTGCCGTCTGACAAGATGCCATCTGACATTACAGGAATATTCTGCAAATGTTGATGAATCCACCCAAAGCAACATGCAGTCTTTCCACTAGACTCCCATGAAGTTATAGTGGGACGTTATGAGTTGACGTTAAAGTAACATACTCAGAACATACTGTACTTTTTTTATACTGTTTTAGATGTATCCTCTGTTTAAACATTTAAACTCTTACAATAACACCGTTAAAATAACAATGTGATAATTTTTTGTATGTCTTTTATGTTGAAAAACAAATTGTACATGGACATATGCTCCATAATTATACATGGATATATTGTACTTTTCATAATAAAACATACTTTAAACAAGAAAAAGCACGTTAATTGTGAAAACAATTTCGTTATCGATTTTTCATTTTTTATTTATTTATTTTTATTTCACCTTTATTTAACCAGGTAAACCAGTTGAGAACAAGTTCTCATTTACAACTGCGACCTGGCCAAGATAAAGCAAAGCAGTGCGATAAAAACAACAACACAGAGTTACATATGGGGTAAAACAAAACAAAAATCAAAAAAATACAACAGAAATACAATTAATATACAGTGTGCAAATTTAGCAAGTTATGGAGGTAAGGCAATAAAATAGGCTATAGTGCAAAATAATTACAATTTAGTATTAACACTGGAATTATGTGCTAGAGATGATGTGCAAATAGAGATACTGGGGTACAGATGAGCAAAATAAATAACAATATAGGGATGAGGTAGTTGGGCGGGCTAATTTCAGATGGGCTGTGTACAGGTGCAGTGATCGGTAAGGTGCTCTGACAACTGATGCTTAAAGTTAGTGAGGGAGATAAGTGTCTCCAGCTTCAGAGATTTTTGCAATTTGTTCCAGTCATTGGCAGCAGAGAACTGGAAGGAATTGCGGCCAAAGGAGGTGTTGGCTTTGGGGATGACCAGTGAGATATACTCGCTGGAGCGCAGACTACGGGTGGGTGTTGCTATGGTGACCAATGAGCTAAGATAAGGCGGGGATTTGCCTAGCAGTGATTTATAGATGGCCTGGAGCCAGTGGGTTTGGCGACGAATATGTAGTGAGGACCAGCCAACAAGAGCGTACAGGTCACAGTGGTGGGTATTATATGGGGCTTTGGAGACAAAACGGATGGCACTGTGATAGACAACATCCAATTTGCTGAGTAGAGTGTTGGAGGCTATTTTGTAAATGACATCGCCGAAGTCAAGGATCGGTAGGATAGTCAGTTTTACGAGGGCATGTTTGGCAGCATGAGTGAAGGAGGCTTTGTTGCGAAATAGGAAACCGATTCTAGATTTAACTTTGGATTGGAGATTCTTAATGTGAGTCTGGAAGGAGAGTTTACAGTCTAACCAGACACCTAGATATTTGTAGTTGTCCACGTACTCTAGGTCAGACCCGTCTAGAGTAGTGATTCTAGTCGGGTGGGCGGGTGCAAGCAGCGTTCGGTTGAAGAGCATGCATTTTGTTTTACTAGTGTTTAAGAGCAGTTGGAGGCTACTGAAGGAGTGTTGTATGGAATTGAAGCTCGTTTGGAGGTTTGTTAACACAGTGTCCAATGAAGGGCCAGATGTATACAAAATGGTGTCGTCTGCGTAGAGGTGGATCTGAGAGTCACCAGCAGCAAGAGCGACGTCATTGATATACACAGAGAAAAGAGTTGGCCCAAGAATTGAACCCTGTGGCACCCCCCATAGAGACTTCCATAGGTCCAGACAACAGGCCCTCCGATTTGACACATTGAACTCTATCTGAGAAGTAGTTGGTGAACCAGGCGAGGCAGTCATTTGAGAAACCAAGGCTATTTAGTCTGCCAATAAGAATGCGGTGGTTGACAGAGTCGAAAGCCTTGGCCAGGTCAATGAAAACGGCTGCACAGTACTGTCTATTATCGATCGCGGTTATAATATCATTTAGGACCTTGAGCGTGGCTGAAGTGCACCCATGACCAGCTCGAAACCGGATTGCATAGCGGAGAAGGTACGGTGGGATTCGAAATGGTTGGTGATCTGTTTGTTGACTTGGCTTTCAAAACCTTTGAAAGGCAGGGCAGGATGGATATGGGTCTGTAACAGTTTGGATCTAGAGTGTCACCCCCTTTGAAGAGGGGGATGACCGCGGCAGCTTTTCAATCTCTGGGGATCTCAGACGTTACGAAAGAGAGGTTGAACAGGCTAGTAATAGGGGTTGCGACAATTTCGGCGGCTAGTTTTAGAAAGAAAGGGTCCAGATTGTCTAGTCCAGATGATTTGTAGGGGTCCAGATTTTGCAGCTCTTTTAGAACATCAGCTGTCTGGATTTGTGTGAAGGAGAAGCGGGGGGGCATGGGCAAGTTGCAGCGGAGGGTGCAGAGCTGGTGGCCGGGGTAGTGGTAGCCAGGTGGAAAGCATGGCCAGCCGTAGCAAAATGCTTGTTGAAATTCTCGATTATTGTAGATTTATCGGTGGTGATAGTGTTTCCTAGCCTCAGTGCAGTGGGCAGCTGGGAGGAAGTGCTCTTATTTTCCATGGACTTTACAGTGTCCCAAAACTTTTTGGAGTTAGTGCTACAGGATGCAAATTTCTGTTTGAAAAAGTTAGCCTTTGCTTTCCTAACTGCTTGTGTATATTGGTTCCTAACTTCCCTGAAAAGTTGCATATCACGGGGGCTATTTGATGCTAATGCAGTACGCCACAGGATGTTTTTGTGCTGGTCAAGGGCAGTCAAGTCTGAGGAGAACCAGGGGCTATATCTGTTCTTAGTTCTGTATTTTTTGAATGGGGCATGTCTATTTAAGATTGAGAGGAAATTACTTTTAAAGAACAACCAGGCATCCTCTACTGACGGAATGAGATCTATATCCATCCAGGATACCTGGGCCAGGTCAATTAGGAAGGCCTGCTCGCTGAAGTGTTTTTGGGAGCGTTTGACAGTGATGAGGGGTGGTCGTTTGACCGTGGACCCGTTACGGACGCAGGCAATAAGGCAGTGATCGCTGAGATCCTGGTTGAAGACAGCGGAGGTGTATTTAGAGGGTAAGTTAGTCAGGATGATATCTATGAGGGTACCCATGTTTACGGATTTAGGGTTGTACCTGGTAGGTTCGTTGATAATTTGCGTGAGGTTGAGGGCATCTAGCTTGGATTGTAGGATGGCTGGGGTATTAAGCATATCCCAATTTAGGTCACCAAGCAGTACGAACTCTGAGGATAGATGGGGGGCAATCAATTCACATATGGTGTCCAGGGCACAGCTGGGGGGCTGAGGGGGGTCTGTAGCAAGCGGCAACAGTGAGAGATTTATTTCTGGAAAGGTGGATTTTTAGAAGTAAAAGCTCAAACTGTTTGGGCACAGACCTGGATAGTATGATGGAGCTCTGCAGGCTATCTCTACAGTAGATTGCAACTCCACCCCCTTTGGCAGTTCTATCTAGACGGAAAATGTTATAGTTGGGGATGGAAATTTCAGAATTTTTGGTGGCCTTCCTAAGCCAGGATTCAGACACTGCTAGAACATCAGGGTTGGCGGAGTGTGCTAACGCAGTGAATAACTCAAACTTAGGAAGGAGGCTTCTGATATTTATGTGCAGAAAACCAAGACTTTTACGGTTACAGAAGTCAACAAATGATAGCTCCTGGGGAGTAGGAGTGATACTGGGGGCTGCAGGGCCTGGGTTAGCCTCTACATCACCAGAGGAACAGAGGAGGACTAGAATAAGGATACGACTAAAGGCTTTAAGAACTGGTCTTCTAGTGCATTGGGTACATAGAATAAAGGGGACAGTTCTCCGGGCGTTGTAGAAAAGATTCAGGGCATTATGTACAGAAAAGGATATGGAAGGATATGAGTACAGTTCAGGTAATCCTAAGTGTTGGGTAACAATGAAAGAGATAGCGTCATTGGAGGCATCGATTGAGCCGGTCTCGGCGTGTATGGGCGGAGGAACAAAGGAACTATATGAGACAGTTTGAGAGGGACTAGGGGTTCTACATTGAAATTGTATAATAAGAACTAACCCAAACATCAATAGGCAAGGCATAATTGACATGGGAGAGAGGCATAAAGCAGTCACGTGTTATTAGGAGAGAGCTAAGACACAACTGGAAATAGCGATAACGTTTGGGCTAAGACTAAACAGAATAAACAGGACAGAGTACCGTGTAAAGGAACAGTCCAGCAGGCATCAGCTGTGCAGCTGAGTGATCATAAGGTCCAGTGAACAGCAATATGTGAGTCCGAGAGCAGTTCAAATTGGTGCTTCAGCACAGCTAGCAGGGAGCTAGCAGGCTAGCTCAAGGCTAACTGGTGCTTGCTATATGGCAATGGTAATGGTAATCAGCCAACAACAGGTTGCAGCTAGCTAGCTGGTTGTGATGATCCGGCGCTAGGGTCCAGTGATTCCGGCAGAAAGTCCAATAAGCTATGGGTCGAGTAGCACGCTGGGTCGATAGCACGCTGTGCAGACTGGCGACAATTGTCCAGGCTAGCTAGAGCTGGCTGGTGGATAGTGTAGGCCACGGACAATGGTGAAGACGCTAACGGTGACTAATAACAGGTAGCCATTTAGTTGCAGCTAGCTAGCTGGTTGTGATGATCCGGCGCTAGGGTCCAGTGATTCCGGCAGAAAGTCCAATAAGCTATGGGTCGATAGCACGCTGGGTCGATAGCACGCTGTGCAGACTGGCCGACCAATTGTCCAGGCTAGCTAGAGCTGGCTGGTGGATAGTGTAGGCCACGGACAGTGGTGAAGACGCTAACGGTAACTAATAGCAGGTAGCCAATTCAGATTGCGACTACACACGTTTCAGCTTACGGTTCTTGATGAAAGCTATAAAGAAATAATAGAATCCTTTCCACGTTGGGTGAGGCGGGTTGCAGGAGAGTATATTTAGTTAAAGAATAAAAGTAAAAACATTGAGAAATATAGACAAAAAAAACAAGAAACGGGATATTTACACAGGACGAAAAATAAAAGCGACCGTACTGCTACGCCATCTTGAAAAAAAAATAAATAAAATAAAAAAATAAATTTAAAAAAAAAAAAAATCATTGTCCTCTCCCAGTGACAGGTTGACTTTTGTCATGAATTTTGCCCTGGAGGCAGAACTGCGCGGTTTCCTCTAGATATGCCAGCTGCACAGTCACAATGGGCTAAAACGTAAACATTTGTGGAATATAATTGTGTTGTATGGTCTTAATTTAAGGTAAGGATTAGCAGTGAGGTTAAGGTTAGCATTAAAATCAGATATTATTACTTTATGCCTGTGCCAGCTAGTGACCACTTTGCAGAACTGCCTCCAGGGCAAGATTCATGACAATAAATGGCAACCTGCCTCCCAGTCATCCCCCTCCCTGTCTCTACAAGGCTGCAGAACATGCAAGCTAGTGATGCGGGGGTTGTCTCATAACCCACAGTCCCCAGGCGGGTGGGTGGCAGGCAGGTTCAATACAGAGAAAACAATAGACTACATAAGAAAAATCCATTAATGGATCATTATTGTGCAATTTACACTAAGTGGACAAAACATTAAGGACACCTGCTCTTTCCATGACAGACGGAGCAGGTGAATCCAGGTGAAAGCTATGATCCCTTATTGATGTCACTTGTAGATGAAGGGGACGGAACAGGTTAAAGAAGGATGTTTAAGCCTGGAGACAATTGAGAAATGGATTGTGTATGTGTGCCATTCAGAGGGTGAATGGGAAAGACAAAATATTGAAGTGCCATTGAACGGGGTATGGTAGTAGGTGCCAGGCACACCGGTTTGTGTCAAGAACTGCAACGTTGCTGGGTTTTTCACGCTCATGGTACACCACACAAAGGACATCCAGCCAACTTGACACAAGAATTGGGCGTCAACATGGGCCAGCATCCCTGTGGAACGCTTTCAACACCTTGTATAGTCCATGTCCTGACGAATGTAGGCTGTTCTGAGGGCAAAAGTGGGGAGGTAACTCAATATTAGGAAGGTGTTTGATATAACGTCTTTTGATACAGCATTTTATTAATGTCTTTAAAGTCATCAGCTGTAGGTGAGAGAGAGGAGAAGGACACGCCATGTGTTGTGTCGGTCACGGATGGGGGGCCAGAAGGTCGGCGTGCCAAGATAGATTAGGGGCCACTGTTGCTAATCTTAGAAAGAGTACGTGATGGAATGGCCTGGCTAGGGTGCCACACGATACTATGTATGGAGATCCTATTGTAGGAGATGAGTGACACTCAATAATGGTTGGCAACTGTGGGATGGAAGTAGCTCGGAGAGCATTATATATACTGAGAGGTTTTCTATGGAAGTCATTCTGATGACAAGAGGCTAAGCACGTACAGCTTGTCATTGAATCCAGTACTGTAACCATTAAATAACAATGAATCAACTCTCCATCTAAGTGGTCGACTACTCTCTTCCATCCTGAAGTACGAGATACCAGAGAAACTGGTCATAACAGATTAGGCGTCTAAACAAACAGGATGCAGTTTACAGTCGAACTAACAGGTAAGCAGAATTTCATTTTGTTAATAGGTTAAATTCTGCTTATCTGTGGTAAAGCTGAGCTGTAACTGAACGTTTAAAATTCAATATTTTGTTGAGCGGAACAGATTAGTGGTATTCAAGTACGTAAACAGATGGAAGGAGAAATAGCAAATAAGCCAATAACATGGTGCTGTGATTCAACAACAAATGCTCAGAGCGATCATGTTGAATCATGGCACCAATGACAAAATAGGCAAACTACATTTTAATAAAGATCAAGTTGGGGATTTGATTCCAGTATTTGATTACTAATATTGGATGAACTAATAAAAGCAATGGATAGCCAAATTAGTAGACCGATATCTGGAAAAACAGTCTCCATTAAGAGTAAATCAGAGCTTCATTTAGTAGACCGGTATCTGGAAAAACAGTCTCCATTAAGAGAAAAACCAGAGCTTCATTTTACCTCGAGAAGAGAGAGAAAGGAAACAACGAAATTATTACAGACAAATCCGCATTTAAAACAAGTATCTTTTAAAAGTAGTGAAAATCAGACAATGTGCAAATGGATGTTAAGTAAATGAGGATTTTTCTATGTGGAACTATATCTTAGTGATTTATCAGCATGGACAGATAATGACTATCCTCAAGCTGGTAGTTTTAAAAGGATTAAATTACAAGTAGAGCGAAAGTATATAATTGATAATACAGCCATAAGCTACCCGAAATGGGATTTAAATGACATGAAAGAGGTGTGTAAATCATGGGATTTAATGAGTGCAAAATGGACTGTAAATATCATTAGGAAGGAGGAAAAGTCAGTTAAGAAATTAGGTAATTTGTCAATGGAGCAACATAATCTACCTTATGAAAAGAGTCAGTCCACAGAGGCTATAAAAGGATCTGAAAGTATGAAAGGAATTTATCCACAGTTAGCGAACTCTTCTTCAGCCTCCAGCTTCTAGTACAGGGGAAGACGTGAGAAGAGGATAGTGACAATATGATTGGTTATATCCACAGTTAGCGAACTCTATTCAGCCTCCAGCTTCTAGTACAGGGGAAGACGTAGAAGAGGATAGTGACAATATGATTGGTTATATCCACAGTTAGCGAACTCTATTCAGCCTCCAGCTTCTAGTACAGGGGAAGACGTAGAAGAGGATAGTGACAATATGATTGGTTATATCCACAGTTAGCGAACTCTATTCAGCCTCCAGCTTCTAGTACAGGGAAGACGTAGAAGAGGATAGTGACAATATGATTGGTTATATCCACAGTTAGCGAACTCTATTCAGCCTCCAGCTTCTAGTACAGGGGAAGACGTAGAAGAGGATAGTGACAATATGATTGGTTATTTATACAATCATATGGGGGTTAGGCAAAAAAATATATACAAAAATCCTAAACTCAGGTCAAAATATATGTTTCCTAAAGTTAAAACAGATAACTTTGAGACCAAATGGTGGTGTGAGGAATGCAGGCCATTGTGGTTCCAAAGGTTTGGTAGAGCTTTAGACACGGCAGAAAGAAGGTTTAGAGGTCAGACAGGACGAATAAACACTGAAAAAATTAGATATACTAGAGAGTGGGTGGAAAATGAATATCAAATGATATTTACAATAATCAAAACAAAAACCAAAATGTCGATTTAAACAATAGATTAGCAAATAAAATGATGTAATTTTTGGTTGAAGCAGGGGAAGGATAATAATGGAGGAAGAGGAAGGTCCAATGGTAATTCCAGAGGAGGAAGAAGGAGCTTTAACAGAGACAGGGATACTTGCAATTATTGTAAACACTGGGGACATTGGGTTGGAGACTGTAACGTTAGAATACAGGATGAGGAGAGACGAAGATATGGAGATAGAGGGATGGGAAATTGGACTCTTGCCCAACCGCACCCTAATTCCCAGAATACACCTAGAGAGGAGAAGGCCGGGTAATCTATTATGGGGACAATGATATACAACACCGATAAGCAGGGAGGAGGTTAAACACATGATCAATGCACCACGACACCGATAAGCAGGGAGGAGGTTAAACACATGATCAATGCACCACGACACCGATAAGCAGGGAGGAGGTTAAACACATGATCAATGCACCACAACACCGATAAGCAGGGAGGAGGTTAAACACATGATCAATGCACCACTACACCGATAAGCAGGGAGGAGGTTAAACACATGATCAATGCACCACAATTGCATATTTCGGTTAGCCCATTAGATATACCACAGTTAAGTTTATGTGTATCTGGTAAAATAATTCAATTTCTAATAGATACAGGGGCAACTATGTCATGTTTAAGGCAACAAGATTGAAGGTGTCCTTTAAGTAATCAGAAAGTCCAGTCTATTGAAATTAGTGGAACTACGCAAATGGATCCTATATCTCTCCCATTACAAATTGATTTGGAGGATATTATTTTTCAACATTCATGTATAGGAAGCGCTGCAACTCCTATGGCGTTAATGGGAAGAGACCTTTTAATTCAACTCAATGCCACCATTTTTTGTTCACCAGATTGCATCGAGGTACATGGAACAACATCGGCTATTTTATGAACAAAGAGCAGGAAGTCATTTTAATCTGAAAGGGTGCATAATAAAGTATATGAATGTGTATGATGATTTGATATCAGTTTGGATAATACGCTTTGATATAACATTATATTGTGGTTCCGTACATCAATGCCAATCATATAATATCAAGGAGTGGTATGGAGAGCGAGGTTATTTTAGAGTGTAGTGGAAAAGTGTATGTTTTAATAAGAGGCTTGACTTTGACGGAGTTTCCTGAAGGTTAGAGAATTGGTGAGGATCCAATGACAGGAAGGTCAGTGTCCTGGAAACTACAGTCTGGTTTTTTGGTTCCGCTGGGAGTATGTTTGAAGAAGTTGATTTGTGTCGATTGAGAATCGTTACAAAAAAACAGGAAAGGATTGTTTGATGTGAGTACCTAGGAGTTTCTAACGTTTTATATGGAGTATGTGACGATGTGAAAATAGGATGAATTTTATGTGTGTGTAATCGATTACTAGAGAGGTGATAAAGTGATCATTTGAATAATATGTATCTATTAACTTGCTCACCCAAACGTAGACGTACGTCAGGGGTGGGAAATAATGAATAAAGGTTTTCTGAGTTTGAGCCACTGATGGATAATTTGATAGAGATAAGGGTTAAGAAATGAACTACCCATAAGGAGTGGCATTTATAGACAGAACTTATAACATAACAAACCAGTGCAATTGGGCTATTTGTGGGATTTATTTGTCATTTCAATAGCATTGGGTAAATGGAATAGAGTAAAATCTGGGTTTCTGAGTGTAATTCAACTGTTGGTATGCGTTGCTTAGACAGATACTACAAAGTATTTGGTTTGGTGATGTAGAATGGAAGATTTAGCAACGTGATTGGTTCAAATTGAAAGACACAATTATTTAACAGGAATAGCGAGACAATTTCGAGGTAATCATTTTTTTGCGTTGCCTAATGCTTTGCTAGATTAAACGATGGCGAATGGTGGCGTAATGTCAATCAATAAACTGGATATTGATAATATGGATATAAATTCAAAATACGCTTCTCAACTACAGCAAGTGTTTGGTTTGTTACCTGTAGCCTACTTAGAAAGGACAGTTACCTAGATCTGCTGACTTCCAATAATGGTGGATTGGTGGATTCATAAGAGCTGTGGCTATGATCTTAGTTGATAACAGGGGATACTAATAGGATAGTGATGAAGCACAGGGAAGAGAGGGTGGCTATGATCTTAGTTGATAACAGGGGATACTAATAGTATAGTGATGAAGCACAGGGAAGAGAGGGTGGCTATGATCTGAGTTGATAACAGGGGATACTAATAGGATAGTGATGAAGCACAGGGAAGAGAGGGTGGCTGTGATCTTAGTTGATAACAGGGGATACTAATAGTATAGTGATGAAGCACAGGGAAGAGAGGGTGGCTATGATCTTAGTTGATAACAGGGGATACTAATAGGATAGTGATGAAGCACAGGGGAAGAGAGGGTGGCTATGATCTTAGTTGATAACAGGGGATACTAATAGGATAGTGATGAAGCACAGGGAAGAGAGGGTGGCTGTGATCTTAGTTGATAACAGGGGGATACTAATAGTATAGTGATGAAGCACAGGGAAGAGAGGGTGGCTATGATCTTAGTTGATAACAGGGGATACTAATAGGATAGTGATGAAGCACAGGGAAGAGAGGGTGGCTGTGATCTTAGTTGATAACAGGGGATACTAATAGTATAGTGATGAAGCACAGGGAAGCGGGTGTTTTCTTAATGGGAAGTGAAGCAACGGGACAAAGAGAATAAAAAGACTATTAAAAAACAGCAGGGATAAAAAAGCAGTGTTGGAAAGAAGCAGAGTATGAAAGATAACATTAACTGAGGAATATAGAAACTTTTAGCTGAGGTAACTACAGAAATATTACTGACCCAATATCCTAACAGATAAACTGAACCCAAACATGAAGCTACTACAGCCATCTAGGATTGTTAAAGTTGTAAAGTTAGTTTTTTAAACCCTACGATAGAGGGAAAGGCAGAACGCTGTTTGAGAATGGTTTTTATTTGTTGTCTGGAGAGTTTCTAGGTGTTGATCTGTGGGTGTTAGCAACTGGGGTTGGCTGAACGTGAGAGAGCTGTAAGTGTCATAATGGGTTAAGTTTGGTGATTATAATTGAATGTAAACAAAATGTATACTTTCTCTTCCAGGAAAATGGGGATTTCCTTATCTCTCATTGGGATGTTTCAAAAGTCTCTGGGCTAGGGGGAGCAGTTAGTAAAATTCATCAGTCTTATAATTAGGTCATAAGAGGGAGCTACCAAATTAAATAAGGCCTGGCTAGTTTTGTTTGTTGTTTTCCAACAGGGTTTTTCAAATAACCACACACAACCCACCTATTATAAGGGTTATATAGGGTTGTTATTTTGATTTTAGGGGGTTTTAACGGGTCAAAGATGATAAGTCTTAAAGGAACACACACATGGAACTTTCTGAAGTTTTTTGTTTTATATGTGAGTTTTGGGTAAACACGTGATTTCTTTTGAGAAGAAATGTAATGAGGACTTACTGTACACTGGGGATGCAAAACATTTATGAAATGTTTTGACTGTGGTTAATGATGTGGTTAATGATTAGTTTATACTATAGAATGGAACACGTCTTTGAAGGGTTTGAATGACCTCTGAACTCTGTCTTGACTTTCTAGTGTGAATTGATCACCCACACTGGAAAGCCAAGAGGCATAGGATGAGGAATTTAAGGTAATTTATTATACAGAGTTGAGGGTAATTTATAATACTGATAATTATGAAGAATTTTCTAATTTGGCAATAGTCATATCTATGATTCAGACCATAATAAGGTCAGAGTGAGAGAGCTAGTCCTGAATGAGGAACATTCAATGGACTCTAAACTGAAATAAAACGACATAGAATAATAATTAGTCCTCTCCCTCCTTTCATTAACATTAACTGACACATCTCTAACTGTAATAACTGGCATGTTAGTAATCGTTCGTACAGATCTTAAAATCAATCCCCGAAAAATTGGAAACAACTCCCCATAACTATGGCTGTAATGATTACTATGGCCACTAGAGGTCCTAGAATACTTGCCATCCATGTTCCTATGGAATTACCCACTAAAACAACCTTTAAAAAACTCCAACAGCATTCAAATTACCATATCCTCCTCATCTTAATATAATAGCCTCCAATTCTATGTGATTATCAATTACACATTCTAATGATTAACATTTCAGACCCAATTGCTTAACAACCCATGATTGTTAAAATATACAATGTTCAACTCCGCCTTTGTCCTCCTAATATTCCTGATATAACATACACATTATAACACTCTATTATCGCTCCCTGTTACATCATCACATCCCTAGACTATTCCTGCTTTAATAATTCAACCAAATTCACATCATATGAAAATATCATAACCCCATGATAATAACCAATTAAGTACTTGCCTATCAACATAGATATTTACCACTCTAAACATCCATATCAATATCACCCCATACTTCAAATCTATATCATTACTAATATGTTTATACTTTAACCCAATTAATCAACATATTCATGATTTCATTCACAATCCTCACCTTAACTTCCATGTTTCAAACAGTATGAGTCAACAATGTCTATTCAATAAATCATATAAATGTATCCTAAGACATGACCTTAATGTATCACTGTTTAAACCCATAATATCTATAGAAAACATTTCTATACTTATACATACTAATAATTCACTTAAATCACTCATTCATCTTATGAATTATAACCAACCAAATTACTGAACTCAACCAAATTTAAAATGACAATTCTTATTCACTTTATCCTTATCACTGAAAATGAAAACTCTCAACTTAATCACCCATTACAACTTTCACAATGTATACTTATATTATCATACATTATAAACATTCATACTTCAATTATGACTTTCCTCATCCTGAAAATAAATACAGATCATTATCTCAATGCATTCTCAATACTATCACTTTAGCAGTGTATATACCTACTATCATCTCCAGATCGTCAGTTTCCTCGTAGCCATCTGTAGCATCGGTTGACCTGATACCTGTTCAATCTCCCCTCTATCCATACCTCCGTTGGTGTAGACTGTGTGATGATGCATGAACCTTCTTCCTTCACTAGTTCTATGATCATGCAGAGTCCTTCTCCATTTATCACCGTCTCTCTGTGGAGTGTATCCTTCTATCAGCGTACCAATAGTCTCTGCTGCAAAAACACACAGACAAAACAAAACAATGCTCCGCCAAGTGGTTCCACCTTCCTCCTCTGCGTTAGAAAAGTCCTACAAAAGTCCTACAATGGTCCATATAGATCTAGGAATCTCTCTCTCTTACTTGGCCTTCCATCAAGGTAGCCATCAACCCCTATTACTAACCTTCCCACTTGGGTGTTGTCCATCAATGACTTCCTTAATCCTTTACCACCACATAGTCTCCAAGTCGCAGAAAATGTCCAGATTCTCCTGGTAGGTCTGGCAGAGAAGCCTTCACCTTTTCTAAAGAAAGTCTGCATAACATTGTTAGTTGAGACACAGCATGCTACTTCATCCTGTCTTCTTATCCTTCCTGATAAGCCTTCTAGATTAGGAAGTGCACATTCTTGCAGCTTGTTATGGTCACTAATGTCATAGAAAGACCTCCTCTACATTCTTCCTTACCACAAATACATTTTCCCCTAAAACATTTAATCTAACCCATAACACATTACTTACTACTGCTCAAATTCTTACTATGATATGCAAATATACCAATAAATCCTCATACCATCAATACTACTGTCACGCCCTGACTCTGGGGACTGGTATTTGTTGAGTCAGGGTGTGTATTTTCTGTGTGGTATGTTCTTTGTTGTATTTTCTAGGTTTAGATCTAGATCGTCTAGATCTATATTGTCCGGTGTGGTTCCCAATCAGAGGCAGCTGTCGCTCGTTGTCTCTGATTGGGGACCATACTTAGGCAGCCTATTGGCACTAGTGGGTTGTGGGATCTTGTTCTTTGTAGGTATGTTTTGTGTTCTACCTTGGACTTCACGTTTTGTTTGTTTATTGTTTTGTCGGTTGTTTATTCATTAAAATAAACATGTACGCATATCACGCTAGCGCCTTGGTCCGTCCGCACAATCAACGAACGTGACAACTACCCCCCTTTTTTGAACACATGAGTCACAACGTGATTCATGCTTTCAAAAACAAAACACCACTATTGTTTATTAAACCCTAAAAAAATTTTATTAAAAAGACAACCTTTGATAATACCTCAATCTACTTCTATCCCAAAAGAAATTCAAGATTATTACACTTAACTATCAACAGGTATCCCTCATTCAGGATAGCTCTCTCTCTCCCTTGTTATTATATAGGCCAAATCATACAAATATATAAACCACTTTAATAATCAGTTTTAATAAATTACCCTCAACTCAGTAAAATGAACTATCTTTAAATTTCTCAGCCCTTGTTTCTTGGATTACTAGTGTGGATGATCAGATCACACCAGCAAGTCAGAACAGAGTTCAGAGGTCATTGAAATCATTCAACGAATTGATAGTATACTAATCATTACCAACATTCAAAACATCTAATAAATGTTATGTACCCCAAGTGTACATAAAAACCTCATGACATTTATTCACATAAGAAATCATGTATACCCAAAACTCAGTCAACTCAGCTCCTTTAAGACGTATCACCTTTGACCTGTTGAAAATCCCCTAAAATAAAAATAGCAACCTTTTATAACATCATCCTAGGTGTGTTGTGTGTTTATTTAAAAAAAAATAACATTTGGAAAACAAATAAAACAAACATGGCCAGGCCTTATTTAATTTGGTAGCTCCCCATGACAACCTAAAAATAAGACTACTGTCACGATCGTCATATTGAACAGACCAAGGCGCAGCGTGATGAACGAACATACTTTAATTAGTTAAAGCGTAAACACAATACAAAACAAGAAACGACTCGTGAAGTCCACGGTAACACTGACCGAACACGGAACAAGAACCCACAAACACAAAGGGAAAATAGACAGTTTAAATATGGCTCCCAATCAGAGACAACCAACGACAGCTGACACTCGTTGCCTCTGATTGGGAGTCACTCTAGCCAACATAGAACTAAACCCAACTAGAACTACCAACATAGAAATAAACACAAAGAATGAACACACCCTGGCTCAACATATAGAGTCCCAGAGCCAGGGTGTGACAGTACTCCCTAAAGGTGCGGACTGCGACCGCGCCTCAACTTAAACAAAACAGGGGAGGGCTGGGTGGGCATACCTCCTGGCGGCGGTTCTGGCTCCGGCCTTGCCCACCACCCTCCAATAAACCCCCCATAGCGCCCCTGGTCCAGTCTGGCCCCGCTGGCTGGAGCTGAACTGGACTTAGCAGGAGCGGTTAGCTTCAGCTCCATAGTGGAGCAGTTGACCGGTACCTTCCCAGGCACCGGTGACCCAGGCACGGGTTGTGCTGGACTGACGACGCGCACCCCTGGCTTGGTGCGTGGAGGAGGAACGGGCCTTACCAGGCTGACGACGCACACCGTAGGCTTGGTGCGTGGAGCAGGGACAGGCCTTACCAGGCTGACGACTCGCACCCCTGGCTTGGTGCGTGGAGGAGGGACGGGCCTTACCAGGCTCACGACGCACACTGTAGGCTGGTGCGTGAGCAGGGACAGGCCTTACCAGGCTGACGACTCGCACCCCTGGCTTGGTGCGTGGAGGAGGGACGGGCCTTACCAGGCTGACGACGCACACCGTAGGCTTGGTGCGTGGAGCAGGGACAGGCCTTACCAGGCTGATGACTCGCACCCCTGGCTTGGTGCGAGTGGCAGGAACAGGCCGGGCCGGGCTGGCGACGCGCACCGTAGACTTGGTGCGAGTGGCAGGAACAGGCCGGGCCGGGCTGGCGACGCGCACCGTATACTTGGTGCGAGTGGCAGGAACAGGCCGGGCCGGGCTGGCGACGCGCACCGTAGACTTGGTGCGAGTGGCAGGAACAAGCCGGGCCGGGCTGGCGACGCGCACCGTATACTTGGTGCGAGTGGCAGGAACAAGCCGGGCCGGGCTGGCGACGCGCACCGTAGACTTGGTGCGAGTGGCAGGAACAGGCCGGGCCGGGCTGGCGACGCGCACCGTAGACTTGGTGCGAGTGGCAGGAACAGGCCAGGCCGGGCTGGCGACGCGCACCGTATACTGGTGCGAGGAGCAGGGACAGGCCGGACTGGGCTGGCGACGCACACCGTAGACTTGGTGCGTGGAGCAGGGACAGGCCGGACTGGGCTGGCGACGCACACCGTAGGCTTGGTGCGTGGAGCAGGGACAGGCCGAACCGGGCTGTGGAGACGGATAGGAGACCTGGAGTGAAGAGCGGCCACAACCCGTCCTGGCTGAATGCCTACCCTCACACACTCTGTGTGAGGCATCCGCACAGGACGTACAGGGCGGTGTACCCCTGGCCTGGTGGCCTCCAGAATCCGCCCCTTCTTTGCCTCCGTCAGCCCCGGCGTCCATGCCGTGTGCCCCCCTAAAAATTTCTGGGGTTGCCTCTCGACCGTCCGACGACGACCCTGATCACGCCGTGTTCTCTCTCACGGCGCGCCTCCACCGTCTCTTCTCCCGGCGCTTCCTCCCATGTCCAGCCCAAGAGCTGCCCCTGGACACGCTGCTTGAGTCGTTGCATGGTGGGTTCTTCTGTCACGACCGTCTACCAAAGATGAGGACCAAGGCGCAGCGTTGCAGGCAAACATACTCTTTAATCAGAGACACGATCAAAACAACAAACGATACGTGACAGTTCACGGTCTAACATAAACAGACTTGAAACAAGATCCCACAAACACAAATGGGAAACAGACAGTTTAAATATGGCTCCCAATCAGAGACAACCAACGACAGCTGACACTCGTTGCCTCTGATTGGGAGTCACTCTAGCCAACATAGAAATACCCAACTAGAACTACCAACATAGAAATAAACACAAAGAATGAACACACCCTGGCTCAACATATAGAGTCCCAGAGCCAGGGTGTGACAACTACTTAATTTTACTAACTAGTTCCACCCTAGCCTACAGACTTTTTTAAACATCCCAATGAGATATAAAGAAATCCCCATGTTCCTGGAAGAGAAAGTATACATGTCGTTAACAATCATTTACAATCAGTAATCCAAAGATAGTAATTACACACAAAACATGATACATATATCCCCAGTCCTCTCTCATCAATAATCATTTTTATCAAAATAATTCCTCCGAACTACTCCATAAAAAGATTATATAAAACCTCTCAAAAAAAATTAAAACCACTCAAAATTCCTCTGAGTTTACAATGATTATGTTGAATTGATTACTCTTCAGATCATATCCCCTTTAAATCTCACCATGATTATTGAACCCCTACATCTGTTCCTTGTGATCCCATATCAAATAAAGCATTACCGTTTACATTATCAACAACCTAGGAAATATCAGTTACCCCCTTTTAATGTTCCTAACTTCCCCTCTAAATGTACAATTCCATCCATTATCCAATACAATCACGTACACCTCCTAAGTAAGACTAGATATCTTATCCCCAGTTTCGATTAAAAATAGTTTGATACGTTGTGTCTTACTTTACCCCTAACATAATATTATAGGAGACTTCCATAAATCCTGGAAAAAAACTCCCACTTAGAAGACACTAGATAATATCACGTTTCATTAAGTTGACTACACCTTCCACTATAAACCTACAACCCCCTTTTTAGTAATTTAATAATCGCAAACTGTTGCATTGATGTTATTCAAATATAAACCTATTGTTTCATAATCCAAAACCCATAAAAAGATGTCTACTTAATTCATCAGGCCAACAGCAATAACTATCTCCCATCGTTCAACGTACCATAAACAACCTATCGTTATCTGAAGTAATGAACCGTCTGCATAACTCACTGTTGTTTAAACAAACTATATAATGTAATAATAATAATTACCAACGATCAAATAACGTTCCATACTCAACTATCGAGACATGTTCTTCATTAGTAAATCGTCTCCACAAAGCAATACTACCTAATAACATATTCTCATTCACCTAAATATAAATAATTACTTCAATTAAACAATCCCATTCAACATCCAGTCAACCTGTCTCATCACCCAATTAACTTACTTACATTGTAAACCCTCTACAATATCTATCATACTCTACCGCTAACTTTCCACATAACGGTACCTCAACAGATAACAAATTATTTTACATTTATAGTAAAACCAATAAAACATCCAATTCACCGATATACAACTTTAATTACTATGTTATCCTATCCGACATTGATTGGTAGGACAACATCTTTCCTATAATGTTATCAATGAAACCAGTAATTCACGTCAATAGCATCAATGTAAAATATTTGCTTTCTCTCCCTTCCTGAGTTCGAACCAGGGACCCTCTACACATATCTACAACATTCACCATCAACACACCATACATAATCCGCGATTCTTGCAAAGCAACTACTTCCAGTTCATATAGCAAGTGACGTCACCCAATGAAAACCTAGCCCTAGCTCTCACCGCTAACTAGCTAGCCATTTCACCAAACATTCAACCCCCAACGACTTCCTACAAAATACGCGATCCTTGTACACCTAACGTAACCCATAATGTCCCTTATAGCTCTCTCACGTTTCAGCAAGCCCCAATGGTTAACACCCGCAGACAAAAATTGAAATTCTTCCATTTTTACTAGCCGACCTAATAAAACACACTTTCAAACAGCGTTCTGCATTTACCTCTATCATAGGGCTTAAAAACGAACTTAACAACATTAACCATCCTAAATTGCTGTAGTAAGCGTCATGTTTGGTTCAGTTTATCTATTACCATATAAGACATTCACTCCTCCATGCGTCAGTAAACTATATCCTATTTCTCTTGTAATCAACTAAAATCATAGCCACCCAATGAAACCATCACACCGCCATTATCAGAATGAATGAGATCTAGTCAACTATCCTTTCTAAGTAGGCTACAAGTAACACCAAACACTTGCTGTAGTTTACCATCATATATTGAAATCATCCATTTATCACGATCCAATTTATTTATAGACATATTCCACCATTGTCAGTTGTTTAATCAGCAAAACCTTATTCAATGCCCAAAGAAATTACTACCACGCACTCTTCTCTCCATACCCGTTAACATTTTTACATTTTAGTCATTTAGCAGATGCTCCTATCCCAAGCAACCCACAATTAGTGAGCTCCTACATTTTTATAGTTATACTAGCCCCCCTTGGGAATTGAACACACAACCCTGGCGTTGCAAGCACCATTCTCCACCAACCGAGCTACAAGAGTCCTGCGATTTAAACCACACACGCTTCAAATCATACATTCAACATCACCAAACCAAATACTCCGTCGTACCCATTCAATCAACACATCAGCAGTGGAATTTACACTCATAAATGCAGATTGTTACTCCATGCCTTGAAATGATAAATAGATTTCCACAAATAGCGCCATTACAATGATTTCTCATCTTACCCTCTGATACAAAATGAAGTTCCCTCACTGTACTACGTTAGCTCAACCATGGTCATTAGTTAAATTGAACCCTATATTGACTTTGTGCTATATTATACATTACGTCTAAAACAACATTACTTATGGTCAGTTTATTCCACCATCACATGATCCAAAAAACCGTATAAACTTAGAAAACCCATATTAATTACTTTCTTTACCCACGACGCACGTCTACGTTTGGGTGAACAAGTTAATATTTATTATTATTCCATCTATCTTATATAGCCTTTTGGTTCTCCTTCCTTTCACATACATCTGGTAACCATCATAGGCCTCCCTGTCTCTGTTCTGATTACCCTTTGCCCTCAGGTCACTACATCCTGTCCATCACTCACATTACCCTAAACATCACTCACACTACATCCTGTCCATCACTCACACTACCCTAACCATCACTAATCTACTTTGACATAATGGAATGTAGACTTCCTGTCCCAAAACCACTCATCTCTTTAACTCTTCCTCTGTCCTCACAACACTAAGACATTACATCATTATACCATAAAAACATCAAATAATCAGAGTGCTCAGAGTCAGTCAGGTGTGTCTCCTGAAGCTACATCAACCTTATGCTGCTTTAGATCATTCAGAATGTGTTTGCACTTGACTGGGCATTTAGTACCTGTAAGGTTCTGTATTTATTTTCTTAGTTCACCTTGTGTTCTTGAACGTAGCCCTGTTTCTTTGTGTTCTTGAATGTAGCCCTGTTTCTTTGTGTTCTTGAACGTAGCCCTGTTTCTTTGTGTTCTTGAACGTAGCCCTGTTTCTTTGTGTTCTTGAACGTAGCCCTGTTTCTTTGTGTTCTTGAACGTAGCCCTGTTTCTTTGTGTTCTTGAACGTAGCCCTGTTTCTTTGTGTTCTTGAACGTAGCCCTGTTTCTTTGTGTTCTTGAACGTAGCCCTGTTTCTTTGTGTTCCTGAACGTAGCCCTGTTTCTTTGTGTTCTTGAACGTAGCCCTGTTTCTTTGTGTTCTTGAACGTAGCCCTGTTTCTTTGTGTTCTTGAACGTAGCCCCTGTTTCTTTGTGTTCTTGAACGTAGCCCTGTCTTTCATTTTTGTTCATTGATTTCACCTGTGTTAGTTACTCACCTGCTCCTTATTTAGTTCAGTTCATTCTGTTTGTGTCTTGTGAGGTATTGTTCGTTTTGACTCTACTAAGCCTTTTCCTAGCTCGTTTGTGAGAACCAGTTTTAGCCTTCAGTCCTAGTTTTGTTTCACCTGCCTGTTTGCCTACCTGTGTATGACCATTGCGTGCCTGTGACCACGATTCCTGTCTTCCGTAAAGGCGAAATAAACACCTGCCGCGCTCTGAATCTACACCTTTTTCTCCCTGAGTATTCATTACAGAACTACATAGTTAGGCTTGAAACCCAGTCAAAAGCCACATAACTATTTAACCAAACCCCACTGGACCTCTATGGGTAAAATAAAAGTATCCAGAAAGAAAATGTAACTACCTGGCATAGTGTGGCTGTAGCTATAGTAACACCCTGGTAAACTTAGCGAGCTGGCTAAATAGCGCAGGCAACATTAGCTATGATCCAACTTTACCTGGCCTGTCATTATGGCGCTAGCCATCTAGCCAGCCAGCCAGTCAACATTAGCTATGATCCAACTCTACCTGGCCTGTCATTATGGTGCTAGCCATCTAGCCAGCCAGCCAGGCAACATTAGCTATGATCCAACTTTACCTGGCCTGTCATTATGGCGCTAGCCATCTAGCCAGCCAGCCAGTCAACATTAGCTATGATCCAACTCTACCTGGCCTGTCATTATGGTGCTAGCCATCTAGCCAGCCAGCCAGTCAACATTAGCTATGATCCAACTTTACCTGGCCTGTCATTATGGTGCTAGCCATCTAGCCAGCCAGCCAGTCAACATTAGCTATGATCCAACTTTACCTGGCCTGTCATTATGGCGCTAGCCATCTAGCCAGCCAGCCAGTCAACATTAGCTATGATCCAACTTTACCTGGCCTGTCATTATGGTGCTAGCCATCTAGCCAGCCAGCCAGCTGATCCTATGAGTCATTTGGTTGTATCCTCATGTTCTAACAGTTCACTATCCACTGTATCCAAGTTCAAAAGACAGTTGTAGTAGAAGTGAACAAGTCAGGGAGTTCTTTCCTCATGTATGTTTCAGCCGTCTTCACAGAGTCAAATGTGCGCTCACCATTCTTGGTTTCCGTCCACAAAGTCTTCGGGTAGCAGCAGGCCGTATGCCGAGCCAGCCTGCCGCAGAAGCCTCTTCAGTGGGGGAGAAAGCCATCCTCCTCTGTGTAGTATGGGAGATAGATCCGGAAAGATCATCATTCTGGCATCTCCGTACTTGAGCTCTCCCTTTGCTCGGGCAGCAGAGAGGATGCGGACAGTGTCCTGGTACCGTAGAAACGTAATGACTAATGCCCTGGGTGCAACCTGGCCAGGCAGCCGCCTCCGTAGGGTGCGATGGACCCTCTCCATTTCCAGTGGGTGCGCGGAAGAATTTTGGGAATCCATTCCTGTAGAAAGGAGATGGCGTCTCTTCCCTCCACGGCCTCCGGGAAACCTTGAAATCTCAAATTCAAGCACTTTTGGAAATTTTCGTAAGAATCTAATTTCTCGAGTTTAGAGATGGCATCTTCCAACTCCTTGTGCTTTTGATCCACTTCCAGGCGGACGTCCAGGATGGCAGCCTGTTGGTCAGCGTGATCTTTTTGTAACTTTGTCACTGCTCCCTTTGTGACTTTCTGGTCTTCGTGGAGTTAATCGACCAGCACATCAATTTTGCCGAGGCGTTCAGAAAGTGTCTCTTGGTATTTAGTTATACCCTTGTCCATCACCTTTCTGAACCATGCTGGTGCTTTCTTCTGAGCTAGCATCCACCGAGGCCGAAGAAGGGCTGTGAGACACTAGCGGTTCTGGGGGGCAGTGCCCCTGTGACAACAAGCTTGGACCCCCTTGTGGCCCCCTAAATGCGGAGTCTGAAATAATTATCACAGAATTAATTTTTGCGATCATGTTCTAAAGTAACCCAACACATTTTTTGCGTGGGAAACTGCAGTCTGGTTTGTTTGTCTGAGTGAACAGAGCAGTTGGGGGAAGGGAATACACATACAATGTTTCAATCTCCAACTGTCTTGTTTCACAGACTCCTGTGAGAGAGAATATAGTAGACGGTTGCTGTCAAAAAGTGATTGGTGAGTTTTCCTGTGTCCTGTGTATATGACCTTTTAAGGACATCCTGTCCGGATGTTCTCTTCACTATTTAGGGTGTGCTTATGTAACTTGATAGTGCAGCTGTTTCTTTGAAGTAAAGCACATTGATGAGGAATATATGATCTATTATGCTGTGAGAGAAAGAGCACATATTTACCTGATTTGTTAAATATTAATAGTTAACGATGAATATGCTTAACAATAGCAGAGACATTTCTTAACTACCAATGCTGTGCTTTTGGTAAGGATGGTTCCCTCCAGCTCCCTGCAGCTGGTCTGGGCGTGTAGTCAAGGACATGGGATAGAGATCAACTGGAGAAACAGGTAGACCTGGTAGCTCCCTGCAGCTGGTCTGGGCGTGTAGTCAAGGACATGGGATAGAGATCAACTGGAGGAACAGGTAGACCTGGTAGCTCCCTGCAGCTGGTCTGGGCGTGTAGTCAAGGACATGGGATAGAGATCAACTGGAGGAACAGGTAGACCTGGTAGCTCCCTGCAGCTGGTCTGGGCGTGTAGTCAAAGACATGGGATAGAGATCAACTGGAGGAACAGGTAGACCTGGTAGCTCCCTGCAGCTGGTCTGGGGCGTGTAGTCAAGGACATGGGATAGAGATCAACTGGAGGAACAGGTAGACCTGGTAGCTCCCTGCAGCTGGTCTGGGCGTGTAGTCAAGGACATGGGATAGAGATCAACTGGAGGAACAGGTAGACCTGGTAGCTCCCTGCAGCTGGTCTGGGCGTGTAGTCAAGGACATGGGATAGAGATCAACTGGAGGAACAGGTAGACCTGGTAGCTCCCTGCAGCTGGTCTGGGCGTGTAGTCAAGGACATGGGATAGAGATCAACTGGAGGAACAGGTAGACCTGGTAGCTCCCTGCAGCTGGTCTGGGCGTGTAGTCAAGGACATGGGATAGAGATCAACTGGAGGAACAGGTAGACCTGGATTGTTTCAATTTCTCGTTCGCTTCCACACAGCCACAAGAAGAAAACATGGTGGCTCCTGATCTGCCAGGGAGGGGCGTGCTTGGATGATAATCAGAGATTGTTTTGGACAATTTGCAGAACTTATGAAGAGCTTCCGGGAATGTCCGGGAGGCGTCCAAGGATGGAATGTCCAGTGGATGTCTCAGTCAATAAAAACAAAAAAGGTAATTGTATTCTTTAAGATGTCCCGTTTTACTGCTGACCTAAACAGATCCATTTGACCCCATAAAAAGAGCGTCCGTGGGATGTCTCAGTCAACCAAGAAAAAAGACCCAGAGGACCAGAAGGCCTGAAGACATACATCTTAAAGAGACTCCTTGAATCATTTATTCCTCATGGAGCATTTTGAAGGTGAGTTGAATTTTCAATATGATGAAGGCTTTTATATCTAACTATGCATATATATATATATATATATATATATATATATTATTTATGTTGTATATTATAAATGAATGTTTTTAATAATGTATTGTATAAAATGATATAGTATATAATGAATGAGATGTTGTGTTATTGATTTTTTTAAACGAGAATGGAACTCTACCTACATACGTATATATCCTACTGTTTATACCAAACAAATTTTAATTTTATGTGACATGTCTCAAGGTGTCTCAGAACCCATGAAAATGCATGCCAAACCAAGTCTCTACTCAAGAGTGGACCACTGGCTCCACCTAGTGGATGTACCGTTACATCACAGTTATAGAAAACTACTAGTCAATTGATTATGTGTGTGTGTGTGTGTGTGTGTGTATCTAGAATGTTAGTATAATATTTATATATATATATATATATATATATATATATATATATATATACACATTCATTTACATCTACCTACATATGTATTTATCCTACTGTTGTTACCAAACAAATTTCTATTTTATGTGAAGTGTCTAATCAAGAGTGGACCACTGGCTCCACCTAGTGGATGTTCAGTTACATCACAGTTGTAGAAAATAATTACCTAGCACGATAGTATACTATTCTATATCCCTCAATGGATAACAATTCACTCAATGTATAACAATGGTTTTTAAAATATTTAACAGTATTTCAATATTTGGTTTTTGCAGACATTTTAAGACTGGATGACATACAATTTTCAGGTAATTCATATTATTATTTTATTTATTAGGTTTTTTTATGGGGGTAGATCAGCTTAATATTGCAGATAGATTGTAACTTCCATCAATGTAATTGTCTGCATCACTTCCAGTCCCCCATGTTTTTTTTATATATATACACACACATATTTACATTTACGTCATTTAGCAGACGCTCTTATCCAGAGTGAGTGCATACATTATTTTTTTTTCTTCTCCATACTGGCCCCCCGTGGGAATCGAACCCACAACCCTGGCGTTGCAAACGCCATGCTCTACCAACTGAGCTACATCCCTGCCGGCCATTCCCTCCCCTACCCTGGACGACGCTGGGCCAATTGGCTACGACAGAGCCTGGATTTGAACACTGGGAGATAATACACATACACATACATATACACATATATATATATATATATATATATATATATATATATATATATATATATATATATATATATATATATATAACACACAAACATACACACATACAGTGAGGGAAAAAAAGTATTTGATCCCCTGCTGATTTTGTGATTGACAGTTCTGGAAAATCATACACTGCTAAACTGATAGTATTGAGAATGCATTGAGATAATGATCTGTATTTATTTTCAGGATGAGGAAAGTCATAATTGAATTCTGAATGTTTATAATGTATGTTAATATAAGTATGCATTCTGAAAGTTGTAATGGGTGATTAAGTTGAGAGTTTTCATTTTCAGTGATGAGGATGAAGTGTATAAGAATTGGCATTTTAAATTTGGTTGAGTTCAGTAATTTGGTTGGTTATAATTGATAAGATTAATGAGTGATTTAAGTGAATTATTAGTTTGTATAAGGATAGAAAGGTTTTCTATAGATATTAGGGGTTTAAACAGTGATACATTAAGGTCATGTCTTAGGATACATTTATAGGATTTATTGAATAGACATTGTTGACTCATACTGTTTGAAACATGGAAGTTAAGGTGAGGATTGTGAATGAAATCATGAATATGTGATTAATTGGGTTAATGTATTAACATATTAGTCATTATATACATTTGAAGTATTGGGTGATATTGATATGGATGTTTAGGGTGGTAAATATCTATGTTGAATGGCAAGCAATTAATTGGTTATTATCATGGGGTTATGATATTTTCATATGATGTGAATTTGGTTGAATTATTAAAGCAGGAATAGTCTAGGGATGTGATGATGTAACAGGGAGTGATAATAGAGTGTTATAATGTGTATGTTATATCAGGTATATTAGGAGGACAAAGGCGGAGTTTAACATTGTATATTTTAACAATCATGGGTTGTTAAGCAATTGGGTCTGAAATGTTAATCATTAGAATGTATAATTGATATTCACATAGAATTGGAGGCTATTATATTAAGATTAGGAGGATATGGTTATTTGAATGCTGTTGAGGTTTTTTAAAGGTTGTTTTAGTGGGTAATTCAATAGGAACATGGATGGCAAGTATTCTAGGTCCACTAGTGGCCATAGTAATCATTACAGCCATAGTTATGGGGGGTTGTTTCCAATTTTTCGGGGATTGATTTTAAGATCTGTACGCCATATTAATAACATGCCTGTGATTACAGTTAGAGATGTATCAGTTAATGGTAATACAAGGAGGGAGAGGACTAATTATAGATGTATCAGTTAATGGTAATACAAGGAGGGAGAGGACTAATTATAGATGTATCAGTTAATGGTAATACAAGGAGGGAGAGGACTAATTATAGATGTATCAGTTAATGGTAATACAAGGAGGGAGAGGACTAATTATAGATGTATCAGTTAATGGTAATCCAAGGAGGGAGAGGACTAATTATAGATGTATCAGTTAATGGTAATACAAGGAGGGAGAGGACTAATTATTATTCTTTGTCATCTTGTTCCAGTTTAGATTCCATTGATAATGTTGATTGAGGACAAGGAATGTTAAGGTGGAATTGTATTCCATGGCATTAAGGGTTACAGGAAGAAGATGTGGACAGATGACTATCTCAGTGGATCAGATAGAGCCCCTTGTGACCAGGGAGAAACTTGGGGTTCATCTGACAGAGCGTGGATGACGAAGACGGATGTTTTGGTTATTTTTATATTCACGTGTTCAGATTATAATATCCATGTCATTTACAAAGGGTCATGGATCTTTGGATTGGTGGGGATGATGATGTCATGATGGTCACAATTTCGTTGATGTATGTTTTCTTGGTAGCATGAATAAGTAATGGGTATATTTGATTAGCATGTATCAGAAAATGGGGTCATTTTAAAAGGGAGGATGTCTGTGGGATTTTTCCTTATATATAAAAATAAGGTTTTGACTACATAGATTATTAGCATGAATATATAGTAGTTAATTATCTGTTTATCTTTTATTCAGACTGAGTTTATAGAGGTTTGAGAGGTTTGATATCACATAAGATAGATGACTGAGAATTTATACCTTTGTTGATTAGATATATGGAGAATCTGGTTGGATTCAGGTGTAGAATGTAGAAGGGGATCAATTCTCAGTTATCTAGCATAGTTTAGGATCTAGTCAGAGATATATGTGATACTGAGTAGAGAATATTGTATTTTATATAAAGTTAAATGTGAATTGTTGAGGTTAAGTCATGTCACTTACCACAAAAAAAAAAGAAAAAAAAAAGAAAAGAGTGGATTGATATGATGTTTTTATGGTATAATGATGTCATGTCATAGTGTTGTGGGCACCAGGGAAGAGTTATTGGATAAGTGGTTAGGAGACAGAAAGTCTACATTCTATTATGTCAAAGGAGATTACTGATTTTTAGGATAGCATGAGTGAAGTTTAGGATAGTGACTTTGGGGTAAAGAGTGATGAATATCAAAGACAGGGAGTGCCCATGGAGACTTGCCAGATGTGGCCAGGAAGAGGGTAACAGAAGGGTATATAAGGTAGAGGGTTTCATTGTAAAGTAGTTCAACTGACGAAGGGCAAAGCCACGTCCGCTGGTTAGATGAACCCACGAGCTCGTGATTCAATAAATACTTGGTATGAAATCTCCACAGAATGTCTAAGTATAACCTTGCATCCTTGATTCTTTGAGCACCCTAGAAACTCATCATAACAGTTGGTACCGTTAAAAAATCCCTTAGCCACCTCCTTTATATAACAAGTATATAACAGCTGGAATCACCCCTTTCTGTTTATGTAGTAATAAAGGGTATATGGGGTAGAGTCTTCTTTGTTCAAGATAGTTCGTAACACCAAGGGCAAAGCTCTGGTCATTGTTGTAACGAACCCGGTACCAATCATTAAACATTTGCATTAACTGTCTACAAAGTGTCTCAGTATATCCTTGCATCCTTGATTCTTTGATACCCGAGAAACTCATCATACTCATCAACGGTCCATTAATACAAGGGTTGGTTTACTGTCTCAATGTTAGGTCCATTAATACAAGGGTTGGTTTACTGTCTCAATGTTAGGTCCATTAATACAAGGGTTGGTTTACTGTCTCAATGTTAGGTCCATTAATACAAGGGTTGGTTTACTGTCTCAATGTTAGGTCCATTAATACAAGGTTTGGTTTACTGTCTCAATGTTAGGTCCATTAATACAAGGTTTGGTTTATTGTCTCAATGTTAGGTCCATTAAAACAAGGTTTGGTTTACTGTCTCAATGTTAGGTCTCTTAATACAAGGGTTGGTTTACTGTCTCAATGTTAGGTCCATTAAAACAAGGTTTGGTTTACTGTCTCAATGTTAGGTCTCTTAATACAAGGGTTGGTTTACTGTCTCAATGTTAGGTCCATTAATACAAGGTTTGGTTTACTGTCTCAATGTTAGGTCCATTAATACAAGGTTTGGTTTATTGTCTCAATGTTAGGTCCATTAAAACAAGGTTTGGTTTACTGTCTCAATGTTAGGTCCATTACTACGACGGTTGGTTTACTGTCTCAATGTTAGGTCCCTTAATACAAGGTTTGGTTTACTGTCTCAATGTTAGGTGTGTCATAATCTCTGAGTTGGAACCCAACCAAATCTCATGCTAGATACCGTGTCTTAGCTAGCTAACTCAATTTGATCCTGTGGGTGGAGGTGGCTGGATAAAGTTCTGCATGTGACCAAGGTTCTTTGGCTCAGGGGTGAACTAGTGAACTAGTGGAAACTAGCAGATTCAGCCCCTCCACTATATACAGAACACAACCAAGTATGTCACTAAAGATTAGGTGTGTCAACTTGGAAGAAATGAATGATCCTCAACAGCTGTCTAAAACTAACCATGCCATGTTTCCCCTCCCTCTGTCTCTCTCTCTCTGTCTCTCTCCTCTCTCTCTCTGTCTCTCTCTGTGTCTCTCTCTGTGTCTCTATCTCTGTCTGTCTCTCTCTCTCTCTCTGTCTCTCTCTCTCTTCTCTCTCTCTTCTCTGTCTCTCTCTCTTCTCTGTCTCTCTCTCTCTTCTCTCTCTCTTCTCTGTCTCTCTCTCTTCTCTGTCTCTCTCTCTTCTCTGTCTCTCTCTGTCTCTCTGTCTCTCTCTCCTTTCCTCCCCCTTCCTCTCTTCCTCCTCCCTCTCCAGGTCTTTGTGATGTGTGGAGCTATAATCTACACTGTGATGTGTCCGGATGGGGGAGGTGGATGCTGCGTTGGGCTTTGCCTACGTCCTGGCCTGGGTGTCCTTCCCTCTGTGTCTGGTCAGTGGTCTCATCTACATGGTACTGAGGAAGAGGGAATGAGAGAGGGAGGGAGGCTGAGGTTAAGGCCTCACACCACCACCACCAGAAGAACACAGCACTTTGCCCCAGGGTTGGAGTCAATTCAGGAAGTACACTAACGTTACAATTCTCTTCAATTCTTCTTAATGAGGTTTACCTTCTGAATTGATTTACATTTAAATGGAATTGAGCCCAACCATGCTGTGCCCACTGACCACCAGAGGAGGCTGGTGAGGGGAGGATGAACGCCTCATAATAAGGACTGGAATGAAGTGAATGCAATTGTACGTATGTGTTTGATGCGTTTGATACCATTCCATTCATTTTATTCCAGACATTATTATGAGCCTGTCCTCCATGCCATCAGCCACCACTGCTGACCACAGACCAGAGACCAGACAAACAGTCTAACTGGCAACCCACGGATACATTAGTCAGGTCCCAGATCTGTGTGTGCTTTAGCCAACTCCTTTAGATATACAGGGCATGACAATGAGTCAGAAGAGTTGGTTTAAACAGATCTGAATCAGGACACTAAGAGTTGGTTTAAACAGATCTGAATCAGGAAACTAAGAGTTGGTTTCAACAGATCTGAATCAGGAAACTAAGAGTTGGTTTAAACAGATCTGAATCAGGAAATTAAGAGTTGGTTTCAACAGATCTGAATCAGGAAACTAAGAGTTGGTTTCAACAGATCTGAATCAGGAAACTAAGAGTTGGTTTGAACAGATCTGAATCAGGAAATTAAGAGTTGGTTTAAACAGATCTGAATCAGGACACTAAGAGTTGGTTTAAGCAGATTTGAATCAGGACACTAAGAGTTGGTTTAAACAGATCTGAATCAGGAAACTAAGAGTTGGTTTAAACAGATCTGAATCAGGAAACTAAGAGTTGGTTTCAACAGATCTGAATCAGGAAACTAAGAGTTGGTTTCAACAGATCTGAATCAGGAAACTAAGAGTTGGTTTAAATAGATCTGAATCAGGAAACTAATAGTTGGTTTCAACAGATCTGAATCAGGAAACTAAGAGTTGGTTTCAACAGATCTGAATCAGGAAACTAAGAGTTGGTTTCAACAGATCTGAATCAGGAAACTAAGAGTTGGTTTAAACCACACAGATCTGAATCAGGAAACTAATAGGACCACATACCCAACCTGGGTTCAAATTGTATTTGTTTTCTGTCAAACAGTTTGAGCATTTGATTACATTTTTGAGTGTTTGCACTTTTGGCAATATTCCATTGGTTTCGTTGTGCCAGGCAAGCTCAATCAAGCCCAGAGAAGGCATTTGTAAGAAAATCAAATCCTAGTTGAACCCATGTCTACATTATACATACCCATGCGTTAGTAAACTACAGAGAAGAACAGACAATCCATGTTCCAGTGTAAAGATGTACATAGTGTTTGCTGTTGAATGTTTATTACATGTCTACATACCTTTAGTACATAGTGGGGTTGAGTTGCTTTGTTGAGCTCAGTTCATTGTTAGAGCACCTTTAGTACATAGTGGGGTGGAGTTGCTTTGTTGAGCTCAGTTCATTGTTAAAGCACCTTTAGTACATAGTGGGGTGGAGTTGCTTTGTTGAGCTCAGTTCATTGTTAAAGCACCTTTAGTACATAGTGGGGTTGAGTTGCTTTGTTGAGCTCAGTTCATTGTTAAAGCACCTTTAGTACACAGTGGGGTTGAGTTGCTTTGTTGAGCTCAGTTCATTGTTAAAGCACCTTTAGTACATAGTGGGGTTGAGTTGCTTTGTTGAGCTCAGTTCATTGTTAGAGCGCTTGTTGTTTTCATACTTTCTCCTCTGTGCCAAAGAGATACAGCTGTGATATCAGTGTTTAAGGAAAAAGCCAACATTTAAAAAAAACTTTAAATGTTTATTTTGCTTTACTATAGAGTAGTGTCAACTCCTAGCTTGTCATTGTCAAGTCAAACATGACACTTCCATAAAGAGTTGGGAAGAAAGCAAGAACAGACTGGCCATCAGGCTAGTCATCTCCTTCAGACAAAGTTCATTCATAAACAACAACAGTTTTCTTGATGAAGGAAAATGGGGATATGTTTAGGATCCAACTAATTATAATTGTGTTAATGAACGAATGAGCATTACTGTTTTAAATCTTTGTGATACACCAAATACAACTACTGTATTGTCTACTAGGATTCTGAAATGAAAATGGTGCTTTGTCTCTGCCGTTCTTCTACTGTATAGCCTGGTTGTTAGTGTTGTGTTATTAAATGATTTTAACAATACTAGTTACGTGTGTCTTGTACGTGTGCCTTTCTGTACAAAGACAATTTTGCAGCAAAAAAACAAAAAAAAAAATGTTTAGATAAATAAAAACCCTTGAAATAATAATTCATTCATTCACTCCAAACTGGCCTGATTGACACATCTGCAGTACTGATCTTGACCACAAGGGGGGGCTGTAATGCAGAGGAACTTTTGTGAGACAGTCGTGGTTCCATAAAGTGTGTGTGTGTGACATTCCTACAGATTTGTGTGTGTGTGTTACACTCTAGACGTGACATTGTTTACGATGCTGACAGATGGATCTATAATGAGGTACAGAATACATATCTAGCTGAACCAACCACAGATGGATCTATAATGAGGTACAGAATACATATCTAGTTGAACCAACCACAGATGGATATATAATGAGGTACAGAATACATATCTAGTTGAACCAACCACAGATGGATCTATAATGAGGTACAGAATACATATCTAGTTGAACCAACCATAGAGCCAATGAAAGCTCTTGTGTGTCGATATCTTCACTAGTTGTTCCTGGCATCAAACCTGTAAACAATCAGGATCAATTGAACTTCAGATACCCACCTGGATCCCTTCTGCTGGAAACTTGGCAACAAGATACACACAAACACTAAATATTTCAACAGAAATCAAGGGGTACATTTAAATGTGGTCATGGAAAAACAAGGTCTGAAAAGTGGTTTCTAAAAACAAAATAAAAAGTAAGGAACAAGTTGTTTTTATCACATTGAATATTAACTTTGTAGTAGAGTGGTTGCTTGTTAAAAATCATGCAGATCACTATTCATCCAAACAACTTGGCATAAGTCCTTTCCACAGTGCTGCTGCTTGGAGTTTGGGATAGGGTTAGGGACAGGGTTGGGTTAGGATTAGGGTTAGATTTGAGCCAGCATGTGGACGGACATGAGTCTACGGTTTGAGGATATATAATTCATTCTCTGGCTGTATTGACCTTATTTAAACCCAATTTCTAGTCCTGCAAACAAGAGAGAGAGAACAACATACATGGAAATGTGTTTAACACAGTTTAATGCAATTTCCCTTTACCAAAATAGTTTAGTCATGTTAATTTGTAGCTCTCTCTGTATGGCAGATTCTCAATAGGTTTCCATAGTCCATTAACCTAACGGGAGGGAGGGAGGGATGGAGAGAGAGAGAAAGGGAGGGAGGGAGAGAGAGAGAGAGAGAGAGAGAGAGAGAGAGAGAGAGAGAGAGAGAGAGAGAGAGAGAGAGAGAGAGAGAGAGAGAGAGAGAGAGAGAGAGAGAGAGAGGACTGGATAACACTCAGTCTGCCTCCTCAAATGGCACCCTATATAGTGCACTACTACAGCCCTATTGGTCCTGGTCTAAAGTAGTGCAACTATGTAGGGAATAGGGTGTCATTTGGGACGGTGCTTCAGACTTGAATCTCTGGACCTGGACACTGCTAGTTGTTCATACGGTATTGTTTTTAATGATTAACCTTGTCCTGCAGTGGGCTAAATCAGGGTCACACAGTGTTTCTTGGTAGTCTTAAACAAATCTACTTTGAAACAAAAGTACACACCTGTCACACCCTGGCTATGGGACTCTAGTTGTTGAGCCAGGGTGTGTTTGTTCTATGTGGTGTGTTTCTATTTTGGGGGTTCTAGTTCGTCTATTTCTATGTTTTGCCTGAGTGACTCCCAATCAGAGGCAACGAGTGTCAGCTGTTGGCTGGTTGTCTCTGATTGGGAGCCATATTTATACTGTATGTTTTCCCTTTGTGTTTGTGGGTTTTTGTTCCGTGTTCGGTCATTGTCACCGTGGACGTTACGAGTCGTTGTTGTTTTGGTCGTGCTTTAATTTAATAAAGTAAACATGTTCATTCATCACGCTGCGCATTGGTCTCTCCCTGACGATCGTGACAACACCTCACACACATGGTTATGGGCTTAATAAAAGAAGACACCTGGACCATGTCAGATATAGAGTAGAAATGTATTACATTTTGAGTTTACATCCCAATAGTACACTTTATATACATGACAGAAGATTGAAATATAACAAACCGTTTATTAATGATGAAATGATTAAAAATATAAATGCCATTCCATCCATGAGACCTCTAGCAGTAGCTACACAGCCATGTTGGAAACCCATGGCTTTTCTCCTAAACAGGTTCAACTGGTTTTCTGATTATTCTGACATGGGGTCAATGTCACTAGACTTTAGCAGATGTTAAATTAATCAGTAACAAAAATTACACAAAGTCAGTTGACATTGGGGAGGTGAAAAAACTTTTCCCAAGGTTTCTTTCTCAGCACAAAGGACAATCTCAATGATTTGACATGTTCTGGTTTTGAATTCAGGCTGCAAGGTAAGGATCCTACCAGGGATTATGTATGTATGATGTTGGTAGAATGTATACATTGGGATAGTAGTAAGGATCCTACCAGGGATTATTTATGTATGATGTTGGTAGAATGTATACATTGGGATAGTAGTAAGGATCCTACCAGGGATTTTTTATGTATGATGTTGGTAGAATATATACATTGGGATAGTAGTAAGGATCCTACCAGGGATTATTTATGTATGATGTTGGTAGAATGTATACATTGGGATAGTAGTAAGGATCCTACCAGGGATTATTTATGTATGATGTTGGTAGAATGTATACATTGGGATAGTAGTAAGGATCCTACCAGGGATTATTTATGTATGATGTTGGTAGAATGTATACATTGGGATAGTAGGAAGGATCCTACCAGGGATTATTTATGTATGATGTTGGTAGAATGTATACATTGGGATAGTAGTAAGGATCCTACCAGGGATTATTTATGTATGATGTTGGTAGAATGTATACATTGGGATAGTAGTAAGGATCCTACCAGGGATTATTTATGTATGATGTTGGTAGAATGTATACATTGGGATAGCAGTAAGAGGCCGGTGGGTAAATGACTAAGATTCAAGCCTCCCGTCAGTTAGGGAGATTTGTTTCTTTATTGTGTGTTTAGTTGTACCTTTACCTTCCTGTAGTTGGCCATTTGGAAGGATTCTGTATGGAGGAATGGTCTAAGATCACTCCAACTCAGAAAACATTTTAGAAAAAGCCTCAGTGCCGTTATCCTCACAAGGGAGGTATTGAAAGGGAGAGCCAATTTTGACCCCTACCTTTTTGAGAAAAAAAGTAAAAGATTAAACTACTGTTCTGTTAATTATATACTATGGTGTTGTGCCACTATACTTTGACCAGATATTATATCAACTGTACGTAGAACATAGATACCACCACATCAGGAAGGTGCTATCTCAGCACAACAGAAAATATCTCAATGACTTGACATGTTCTGGTTTTGAATTCAGGCTACAAGGTAAGACTCTTCACAGGGATTATTGTAAAGTGTGTAGAGAAATTAAATGTATGGTGTAATTTCAGTGGTGGAAAAAGTACCCAATTGTCATACTTGAGTAAAAGTAAAGATACCTTAATAGAAAATGACTCAAGTACAAGTACTCCTGAGTGGCGCAGTGGTCTAAGTGTGCCACTAGAGATCCTGGTTCGAATCCAGGCTCTGTCGCAGCCGGCCGCGACCGGGAGACTCATGGGCGGCGCACAAGTTGTCCAGGGCAGGGGAGGGAATGGCCGGCAGGGGATGTAGCTCAGTTGATAGAACATGGCGTTTGCAACGCCAGGGTTGTGGGTTCGATTCCTATGGGGGGCCAGTATAAAAAAAATATGTATTCACTAACTGTAAGTCGCTCTGGATATGAGTGTCTGCTAAATGACAAAAATGTAAGTATTTGGTTTTAAATATACTTTAGTATCAAAAGTAAAAGTACAGGTATAAATCATTTCAAATTCCTTATATTAAGCAAAGCAGATGGCCACATTTTCTAGTTTTTATTTTATTTACGTATAGCCAGGGGCGTGCTCCAACTCATCATTTACAAACGAAGCATGTGTTTAGTGAGTCCCCCAGATCAGAGGCAGTAGGGATGACCAGGGATGTTCTCTTGGTAAATGTGTGAATTTTACCATTTTCTGTCCTGCTAAGCATTCAAAATGTAACGAGTACTTTTGGGTGTCAGGGGAAAATGTATGGAGTAAAAAGTACATTATTTTCTTTAGGAATGTAGTGAAGTAAAAGTAGTCAAAAATATGAATAGTAAAGTAAAGTACAGATACCCCACCAAAAACGACTTAAGTAGTACTTTAAAGTATTTTTACTTAAGTACTTTACACCACTGTGTAATTTTAGTATAGTGAATGGAAGTAAAACACTCAAATCTAACAGTCCATTTCACCGGGACAGCTACGTGACAGTTCAGTCATTCAAAAACATGTTGTTCATATATTCGTATATTGTGGATATTTTACACTTTGAGTATTTTTTTTTCTCATAGTTCGTCATAAATCGTCTTTCAGAATATCAGAAAAATTGTTGTTTTCAAAATTACAATGAGCTCCTGCTTCCTGTGTAATTTGGTATGAAACCTGAACGTACTTTTCTTAACATTGATATTATGAACTGAATTCAGTAATAGCATAATAATAGCAGACCTGTTGAACAAAGCAACACACTAGAATGTTAGTAAATATTTAATTTCTAAGAGATAATGAATAAAAGAGAACAATTGACATTCAATAATTAGTTGTCACTGTGTTCACCACAACCAACATGCTGCATCTCTGTTTAGGGGTCAGTGGTCTAAAATGAGTCTCTCTGGAGAGAGAGAGGAGGGGGTCCCTGCCTCTAAAATGAGTCTCTCTGGGGAGAGAGAGGAGGGGGGCCCTGCCTCTAAAATGAGTCTCTCTGGGGAACATGACACCAAATCTAAGAGGTGAGATTAAAATTTTTGTTTATGAATTTTTTTGAAGAGTTTATGTCCAAAACGCTATATCCACCATTTCTTCACATTTGTGTTTTTCCATCAGAAATGAAGGTATATACAGTGCCTTCAGAAAGTATTCACACCCCTTGACTTTTTCCACATTTTGATGTGTTAAAGCCTGAATTAAAAATGGATAAAATTCAGATTTTTATTATTATTATTATTATTATTTTATTTTTATTTTTTATTGGTCACTGGCCTACACACAATACCCCATAATGTCAAAGTGGAGTTATGTTTTACGAAGTCTTTACAAATGAATAAAAAATGAAAAGCTTGAATCAGTAAGTATTCAACCCCTTTGTTATGGCAAGCCTGAAAAGTTTCAGGAGTAGAAATGCGCTTAACAAGTCACATAATAAGCAGTAGGAGTGCGTGGGTCAAATCACTGGGGAAGCCAAGCCAGAAAAAGCCATATTACAATCTATGTGTTGTGATAATTGCGTTGTTTGCTCTATAACCTGTTAGTTCATATGCACTAAACAACTATTGATTTAGAACCACGGAGAGTTAACGCAAGTCGCAAAGAAAACAGGAGCTGCCTCCACTATTCCAGCACCATTTCAACTTCAACATTTCAACATTATTAAGTCACCAATGCTTAGTCTAATACAGTGACAACTAAAAGATACCAAAAACAATTTAGTCCAATCAATGTAAGCTAAATATGATGTGGCTGGCCATAGGTCTGATTTCTGTGAAACACCAATGACATCCTCCTCTTTCATGTTGACGATGTCGTGGAAATTCAACACAGGGACACTCAAAGTCAAACTTAAATTAATCATTGTTTATTAACAGTTAACTGGAGAGGTTCCAAACAACTCAGTACACATATTCTGGGCGTTCTGCCAATTGGTCTGAGGGTCACAGTCACCTGCATGAACCAAAACAGAGTGAGAGAAGAGATAGCAATCTCTTCAGCAACAAAATTCCAGCACAACAAAACGGTCTTATCACTCTGTCATACAGTACACACTTTTATTTGTTGTTGTCCTAGGCTACCTGGCTAAAAAGCTTGCTTGGTAGCCTAACTTCCATTCATGGGCAACGTTAGCTAGTTAACATTAGCCGTCTACATCTAGCTACATATTGAACTTCCATCCTCTCAGGCCAGGGGCACAACAATGTATGAATTAATGGTTAGTTCAGAATTAGCGTTTATAATCATTAGCCAGTATGGAGAATTAAGTAAAACCACAAGTCCAAATCCCTATATCCATCCATGGCTAATTTAGGAAAGGGTCAATTTTAGATTACACCGGAGGACAACAACACAACGAGATGCAACCATTTAAGTTTTTTTTTCAATGACGTATGCTCTCAATGCTATTTGATAGGAGTGAAGCCAAATCCAAACTGGCTTCCCTTGATACTTTTTTGGGACCATTCACAGTCGAGCTCACTCAGTTTAACTCAATGCTGATTGGCTATAATTGTATATATTTTTTAATCAAGGGAGGCCAAATACTCGCTGGCTTCACTTGCATTCAATGCTACAGGTGGCAACAATGTCATACACATTTGGACCAGACAGCATCAGATAGATGGCCTATACATAGAGAGACAGAGGGGGTGCTGTTTCGCCGCTCGGATGCTTTCTCCGGTGAGATACATCCAGCCTCTTGCGAACTGAAGGAAAATGATGAAACACAGAGAGACGGAAAATAAATAGTTTTAGAGGGGCTGTAACACAACAACATGTGGAATAAGTCAAGGGGTATGAATACTTTCTGAAGGCACTGGTACCTGTTTCCAACTAGCTTCAGCTTTCTAGGTTCTAGGTTGGGAAAGTATTGTTAGCTACAGTAGGTTTCCCCCGGTTTCACCTGTCTACAGGGTTTGCTCCATATTTGATATATGATTGTACAATTGGAATACTGTGGATTTTTTATATACAGTGCATTCGGAAAGTATTTAGACCCCTTGACTTTTCCACATGTTGTTACGTTACAGCATTATTCTAAAATGGATGGAAAAATAAATAATCCTCATCACAGTACCCCGTAATGAAAAAAAAAAAACATTTACATAAGTATTCAGACCCTTTACTCAGTACTTTGTTGAAGCACCTTTGGCAGTGATTACAGCCCTCGAGTCTTCTTGGGTATGACGCTACAAGCTTGGCACACCTGTATTTGGGGAGTTTCTCCCATTCTTCTCTGCAGATCCTCTCAAGCTCTGTCAGGTTTGATGAGGAGCGTCGCTGCACAGCTATTTTCAGGTCTCTCCGGAGATGTTCGATCGGGTTCAAGTCCGGGCTCTGGCTGGGCCACTCAAGGACATTCAGAGACTTGTCCCGAAGCCACTCCTGTGTTGTCTTGGCTGTGTGCTTAAGGTCGTTGTCCTGTTGGAAGGTGGACCTTCACCCCAGTCTGAGGTCCTGAGCGCTCTGGAGCAGGTTTTCATCATGGATCTCTCTGTACTTTGCTCCGTTCATCGTTCCCTTGATCCTGACTAGACTCTCAGTCCCTGCCGCTGAAAAACATCCCCACAGCATGATGCTGCCACCACCATGCTTCACCGTCGGGATGGTGCCAGGTTTCCTCCAGACCTGACGCTTGGCTTTCAGGCCAAAGAGTTCAATTTTGGTTTCATCAGAGCAGAGAATCTTGTTTCTCATGGTCTGACAGTCCTTTAGGTGCCTTTTGGCAAACTCCAAGCGGGTGTCATGTGCCTTTTACTGAGGAGTGGCTTCTGTCTGGCCACTCTACCGTAAAGGCCTGATTGGTGGAATGCTGCAGAGATGGTTGTCCTTCTGGAAGGTTCTACGATCTCCAAAGAGGAACTCTGGAGCTCTGTCAGAGTGACCATCGGGTTCTTGGTCACCTCCCTGACCAAGGCCCTTCTCCCCCGATTGCTCAGTTTGGCCGGGCGGCCAGCTCTAGGAAGAGTCTTGGTGGTTCCAAACTTCTTCCATTTAAGAATGATGGAGGTCACTGTGTTCTTGGAGACCTTCAATGCTGCAGAAATATTTTGGTACCCTTCCCCAGATCTGTGCCTCGACACAATCGTGTCTCGGAGCTCTAATAAACATACAGTGTCCGGTAGACCTGCATGCTACCCCACTTCTACCACTGCCACATATATATAGACCACCTGATAGAACCAAGGTCTTATCTCTCTATCACTACTAGCCACTACTACTGCCACTATATATATAGACCACCTGGTAGAACCCAGGTCTGATCTCTCTATCACTACTAGCCACTACTACTGCCACTATATATAGACCACCTGATAGAATCCATGTCTTATCTCTCTACAATACTGTCAGTCTCCCTCAAGCAGTTACAGAGAGTAATATCTCTGTCTCTACAATACTGTCAGTCTCCCTCAAGCAGTTACAGAGAGCAACATCTCTCTCTACAATACTGTCAGTCTCCTTCAAGCAGTTACAGAGAGTAACATCTCTGTCTCTACAATACTGTCAGTCTCCCTCAAGCAGTTACAGAGATAAACATATCTGTCTCTACAATACTGTCAGTCTCCCTCAAGCAGTTACAGAGAGTAACATCTCTGTCTCTACAATACTGTCAGTCTCCCTCAAGCAGTTACAGAGAGTAACATCTCTGTCTCTACAATACTGTCAGTCTCCCTCAAGCAGTTACAGAGAGCAACATCTCTCTCTACAATACTGTCAGTCTCCCTCAAGCAGTTACAGAGAGTAACATCTCTGCTCTCTACAATACTGTCAGTCTCCCTCAAGCAGTTACAGAGAGTAACATCTCTGTCTCTACAATACTGTCAGTCTCTTTCAAGCAGTTACAGAGAGTAACATCTCTGTCTCTACAATACTGTCAGTCTCCTTCAAGCAGTTACAGAGAGTAACATGTCTGTCTCTACAATACTGTCAGTCTCCTTCAAGCAGATACAGAGAGTAACATCTCTGTCTCTACAATACTGTCAGTCTCCTTCAAGCAGTTACAGAGAGTAACATCTCTGTCTCTACAATACTGTCAGGCTCCTTCAAGCAATTACAGAGAGTAACATCTCTGTCTCTACAATACCGTTAGTCTCCTTCAGGCTCGTTAGTAAGCATTTCACGGTAAAGTGTCCACCTGTTTTATTCATGTGAGAAATACAAATTGATTTGAAGGCCATTGGCAGAAACACGTCATTGGCTCTAACGGTCGTCTCGTAACGAACAGCGCATGTTCGGATGTTGAAGCACTGTGGCTAGGAAAAACTCCCTGGAAAGGCAGGAACCTAGGAAGAAACCTAGAGAGGAACCAGGCTCTGAGGGGTGGCCAGTCCTCTTCTGGCTGTGCCGGGGGAGATTATAAGAGGATATGGCCATTAAGACCAGATCGTTCTTCAAGATGTTCAAATGTTCATAAATGACCAGCAGGGTCAAATAATAATCACTGTGGTTGTAGAGGGTGCAACAGGTCAGCATCTCAGGAGTAAATGTCAGTTGCCTTTTCATAGGCGAGCATTCAGATGTCGAGACAGCAGGTGTGGCGGAGAGAGCGAAGAGAGAGAGAGAGAGACTCCTGCAGCTCTGTCGCACACTGGGTATGTACATAGTCAATGGTAGGCTTCGAGGGGACTCCTATGGTAGGTACACCTATAGCTCATCTCTTGGCAGTAGTACTGTAGACTACTTTATCACTGACCTCAACCCAGAGTCTCTCAGAGCGTTCACAGTCAGCCCACTGACACCCCTATCAGACCACAGCAAAATCACAGTCTACTTGAACAGAGCAATACTCAATCATGAGGCATCAAAGCCAAAGGAACTGAATAATATTAAGAAATGCTATAGATGTGTCACTGTTTCGGCCGAGGCTGCTCCTCCTCCTTGTTCGGGCAGGCTTCGGCGGTCGTCGTCCCCGGAGTACTAGCTGCCACCGTTGTATGTTTTCGATGTTTGCTTGGTTTTGTCTATTTGGTACACCTGTTTCCGTTTAGTGTTTAATATGTGTCCTATAAGTTCTCGTTGTTTTAGTCATGTGTTGTGTGTAATTGTTCTCCGGTCAGCAGATGCTGGGTTAGTTTCCTCCATTGTTTTGGAGAGAGTTTCCACACTTGTGTGCGCGCTATTTTTGGTACTTTGTGTTTTACGCAGTGTGTGCGTAATTTCACTTGCCTCCAGGCTCTTTTTGAGGCCCGTTTGTTTTCGTGTTGATACTAAAGTCTGTTGGACGAAGCCTCTGTGTCCTGCGCCTGATTCCTGCACCACATCCACATTCAGCACTGACAAGATGGAAGGAAAGTAGTGTTGAAACCTACCAAAAAAACTATTAGGAAACAACAAATTCAATCCATTCTAGACAACTTCCTGGACAAAACGTTCCACTGTAATAGTGAAGGTGTAAACTTGGCAGTAGAAAACCTAAACAGTATATTTGACCTCTCAGCTTCCCTATCAAATCTAAAAATCTCTAACAGAAAACCAAAGAAAAGTAATAACAGTGATAAATGGTTTGATGAAGAATGCAAAAACCTATGAAAGAAATTGAGAAACCTATCCAACCAAAAACATAGAGACCCAGAAAACCTATGGTGAATCACTAAAACAATACAGAAATACACTATGGAAAAAGAAGGAACAGCATGTCAGAAATCAGCTCAATGTAATTGAAGAATCCATAGACTCTAACCTCTTCTGGGGAAATTGGAAAACACTAAACAAACAACAACACGAAGAGCTATCTATCCAAAACGGAGATGTATGGGTAAACCACTTCTCCAATCTTTTTGGCCCTATAACAGAGAACAAACAGCAAAAAAATATACATGATCAAATGCAAATCTTAGAATCAACTATTAAAGACTACCAGAACCCACTGGATTCTCCAATTACATTGAATGAACTACAGGACAAAAATACAAACCCTCCAACCCAAAAAGTCCTGTGGTGTTGATGGTATCCTCAATGAAATGATAAAATATACAGACCACAAATTTCAATTAGCTTATACTTAAACTCTTTAACATCATCCTTAGCTCTGGCATCTTCCCCAATATTTGGAACCAAGGACTGATCACCCCAATCCACAAAAGTGGAGACAAATTTGACCCCAATAACTACCGTGGGATATGCGTCAACAGCAACCTTGGGAAAATCCTCTGCATTATCATTAACAGTAGACTAGTTCATTTCCTCAGTGAAAACAATGTACCCCACACAGCCCCAGGACAACAACAACAACAACAACAACAACAACAACACAATTAGACCCAACCAATTCATGAGAAAACAAAAAGAGAATTACTTGACACATTGTAAAGAACAAAAAAAAACAGAGCAAACTAGAATGCTATTTGGCCCTAAACAGAGAATACACAGTGGCAGAATACCTGACCACTGTGACTGACCCAAACTTAAGGAAAGCTTTGACTATGTACAGACTCAGTGACCATAGCCTTGCTATTGAGAAAAGTCCGCCATCGGCAGACCTGGCTCTCAAGAGAAGACAGGCTATGTACACACTGCCCACAAAATGAGGTGGAAACTGAGCTGCACTTCCTAACCTCCTGCCAAATGTATGACCATATTAGAGACACATATTTCCCTCAGATTACAGCGATCCACAAAGAATTCGAAAACAAACCCAATTTTGATAAACTCCCTTATCTACTGGGTGAAAAACCACAGTGTGCCATCACAGCTGCAATATTTGTGACCTGTTGCCACAAGAAAAGGGCAACCAATGAAGAACAAACACCATTGTAAATACAACCCATATTTATGTTTATTTATTTTCCCATTTGTACTTTAACTATTTGTACATTGTTACAACACTGTATATATACATAATATGACATTTGAAATGTCTTTATTCTTTTGAAACTTCTGAGTGTAATGTTTACTGTTAATATTTATTGTTTATTTCACTTTTGTTTACTATCTACTTCACTTGCTTTGGCAATGTTAACACACGTTTCCCATGCCAATAAAGCCCTTAAATTGAATTGAATTGAGATAGAGATGAGAGAGAGAGAGAGAGATAGAGATAGAGAGAGAGAGAGAGAGAGAGAGAGAGAGAGAGAGAGAGAGAGAGAGAGAGAGCGAGGGTAACAGTCAGCCAGATTGGGCTACAGTTAAAGAAATAACCTGGCTGTTGTTGACAAGCATGGACCTATTCAGTTCATATCCATATTATTAATATTTAATACAGATTTGAAATTACGACCCCATCCTCAGTAGCCTATTCCAGCAGGCTACTGGGCAACAGAAGCACTTCCTACCTCAACATCGTCTTGCTGTTCATGTTAAATAAATTAATCTGTCAATTTGAACTAAGCAAGCTGCTAAATCATTCAGCTTACATCTTGCCTACATCTTGAAATAATGTATGTAGGCATATCAGGGGCTATGTTTTGGCCTAGTCTTCAGGCCTTGTTGGTGGGTTTTGAGTAGTCATTGGGCTAGAAAAAGTAATTGCATTAAATAACCTGACTGTTTGGATGTGTCTGTTAGTTAATGTTTTATTTCTGAGAGATAATGAATAAAAGAGAACAATTGACATTCAAGAATTAGTTGTCACTGTGTTCACCACAACCAACATGCTGCATCTCTGTTTAGGGGTCAGTGCTCTAAAATGAGTCTCTCTGGAGAGAGAGAGGAGGGGGCCCTGCCTCTAAAATGAGTCTCTCTGGGGGAGAGAGAGGACGGGGCCCTGTCTCTAAAATGAGTCTCTATGGGGAGAGAGAGGAGGGGGCCCTGCCTCTAAAATGAGTCTCTCTGGGGAACATGACACAAAGCTAAGAGGTGAGCTGACAATATTGTTTAATAATTTATATTCCAAAACGCTATATAGGAGAAAAGAAAATCACGTTTGTGTTTTTTCATCAGAAATGATTACTAATGGATACCTTCAATATAACTGTTGTAGATTTTAGATGTGATTTAAACCATTGTTTTGCTGGAATGTAATGTTCAGTATCCTGTATATTTGACTGTGATACGTGGTTGTCTCACCTAGCTACCTTAAGATGAATGCATTTACAGATGCCATATCTTAATTTGACCCTGTTTCTCACAGCAGGAAAATAATCCTGCAGCAATAGCAAATGTGTATTTTTAGGTGGATTATAATTAAGGGATATTTTCTGTAGGGGTTCATACATTTTCATCAGGGAAAATCAAGTCTGACATTTTAAAGTGGAAATTACCCACTTTAGACACCTATATAAAGCCTTGTAGTGGTTTAATAATTTATTTAAACAATAAAAGCTAATTGACCAACATTTCTGAAAATTGATATATAGCGTTTTGGAATGAAACTCTTCTTATGTTTTCCCATCTGAGTTCAGAGTAGATGAGAGATGTAATGTTTGTCTCTGTTGTGTTGAAGCCCAATCAAGCAGGAGAGACCAGCCTCCCCTGTACCCAGCTGTGTGTCCATGAAGAGTGACTGGTCTATGCATCCACCTATATCCTTTAGAGAGGGAGACTTTTCTAGTGAACAAAGGTAAGAAGAACTCATGGGTTATGGTCAGTGAGTTAAACAACACTGTCTCTAGTCATTTCTCCTCTCCCATTTTCCCATTTCTTTTTGTTGTTTTCATAATCCATAGGCTAATCCTTTTTTTCCATTTTCATAGTTCTGAAACAATATCAAACAAAAAAAACAATCCCTCCCTGTGTGTGTGTGTGTGTGTGTGTGTGTGTGTGTGTGTGTGTGTGTGTGTGTGTGTGTGTGTGTGTGTGTGTGTGTGCACTCCCTGGATGAGGAGATTTAATCTCATGTTTTGTCCACAGAAACCAACAGGAGAGATCAGAGTCAGAGATTCTCACTGGTCAGTCTTCCCAGAGTCATCAAACAGACCTGGCCTCCATATTCAGTGTATGTGGTCCTGTTATGTACATTTCTTTTTGTTTACCTCAAGTAAAGTTGATCTGTCAATCATTCATTAATGTGTTAATGAGAAAGCAATTATTATCTTGCTTAACTTATTTACTTGATTTATTTCAGTTGCTTGAAGAGAATGTTATGACATTTGTGAAGAACGAGCTGAAGATGTTCAAGAGGATTCTTAGTCCAGAACTCCCAGAAGGCTTTGAGAGTCAGAAGCAGGATAAGGAAGTGATGGATGCTGAAGATGAGAAGCAGGAGAGCAGTGCCAGAGAGGGGCTCTGAATATCACACTGCACGTCCTGAGGAAAATGAACCAGAAGGAGCTTGCTGACACACTGGAGAAAAGTAAGAGTTGTCTGCCTCATGTTGAATGCTGTTTTAGAACATTTAAAAGCTGTAGCTAAAGTACAGCTAAAGTAGCTGTGTAACTCAGTGATATTGTAGCAGCCTTAATACAACACCTAGTGTCCTCATCAAGTAGCAGCAGGGATGTGTTGGAGAGAGAGAGAGAGAGAGAGAGAGAGAGAGAGAGAGAGAGAGAGCAAGAGAGAGAGAGAGAATTAATAATACCAATAATAATATAATTAGTCTGTAATGCATTATGAAAACATTTATACAGTCCTTTATAATTTTATAACAGTCCTATAATACTGTAGGCATTAAAACAGATGTAATATTAATATCCTCTGTGTTAGTTCTTCATTCAGATGATCTTGCTGTGATTTGCCAACGTGAACTCAAATCTAATCTAAAGAAGAAGTTTCAATGTGTATTTGAGGGGATTGCTAAACAAGGAAACCCAACACTTCTCAATAAGTTCTACACAGAGCTCTACATCACAGAGGGTGGAACAGGAGAGGTCAACAATGAACATGAGCTGAGACAGATTGAGACAACAACCAGGAAACAAGCAAGACCAGAGACTGCAATCAAATGTAACGACATCTTCAAACCCTTAACTGGACAAGACAAACTTATCAGAACTGTGCTGACAAAGGGAGTCGCTGGCATTGGAAAAACAGTCTCTGTGCAGAAGTTCATTCTGGACTGGGCTGAAGGAAAAAGCAAATCAGGATGTCCAATTTGTATTTTCATTCCCTTTTGGGAGCTGAATTTGATGAAAAAAGGAAAAACACACTTTGATTGAACTTCTCAATCACTTCTCAAAGGAAACCAAAGAATCAAGAATCTCCAACTACGACAAGTACAAAGTTCTGTTCATCTTTGATGGTCTGGATGAGTGCCGACTGCCCCTAGACTTCAAGAAGAACAAGATCTGTTGTGACGTCACAGAGTCAACCTCAGTGGATGTTCTGCTGACAAATCTCATCAATGGAAATCTGCTTCCCTCTGCTCTCCTCTGGATAACTACCCGACCTGCAGCAGCCAATCAGATCCCTTCAGGGTGTGTTGACCAGGTGACAGAGGTACGAGGGTTCAATGACCCACAGAAGGAGGAGTACTTCAGGAAGAGATTCAGTGATGAGGACCTGGCCAGCAGAATCATCTCACACATAAAGACATCAAGGAGCCTCCACATCATGTGCCACATTCCAGTCTTCTGTTGGATTTCTGCAATGGTCCTTGAACACATGTTGAGTACAGACAAGACAGAAGAGATGCCCAAGACTCTGACTGAGATGTACTCACACCTTGTGGAGTTTCATACCAAACAGAATAATGAAAAGTATCTTGGGAAAGAAGAGACAGGTCCACAATGGAATGAAGAGAGCATCATGTCACTGGGAAAACTGGCTTTTCAACAGCTTGTGAATGGCAATCTAATTTTCTATGAAGAAGACCTGAAAGAGGCTGGCATTGATGTCAATGAAGCCTCAGTGTACTCAGGATTGTGCACACAGCTCTTTAAAGAGGAATGTGGGCTGTACCAGGACAAGGTGTACTGGCCGTGCATCTGAGCATTCAAGAGTTTCTGGCTGCTGTATATGTGTTCCTCTCATTCATCAACAACAATGAGAATCTAATGGACAATCTGCAAACAAAGTCCAGTAACTTTTCCTCGCTGTTCAGAAACATGCTTGAAGTTACTTTCTACAAGAGTGCTGTGGATAAAGCCTTACAAAGTGAGACAGGAAACCTGGACCTTTTCCTCCGCTTCCTTCTGGATCTCTCACTGGAGTCCAATCAGAAGCACTTACGAGGTCTACTGACAAAGACAAGAAGCAGCTCACAGAGCCATGAAGAAACAGTGAAGTACATCAAGGAGAAGATCAGGGAGAATTCCTCTCCAGAGAGGTGCATCAATCTGTTCCACTGTCTGAATGAACTGAATGACCATTCTCTAGTGGAGGAGATCCAAAGCTACCTGAGATCCGGAAGTCTCTCAGAAGAAGAACTGTCACCTGCACAGTGGTCAGCTCTGGTCTTTGTGTTGCTGACTTCAGAAAAGGAGCTGGATGTGTTTGACCTGAAGAAATACTCCAGATCAGAGGAAGGTCTTCTGAGGATGCTGCCAGTGGTCAAAGCCTCCAGAGCTGCTCTGTGAGTACATAAAATGGCATTTAAGTACTAATCGTCAGGAAGAAATATTCAGTTTAGAGTAAAATATGTATTATAATATGTATATAATATTATATTGAAAAACATATTGAATAAATGCATTGATTTTCACATTAGTATACCATTATAACCATACAATTCTAGGAGACGGAAGATTAATCTATATGTTGTTTGAGAGAATAAACCAAATGCATCTGCCATTGTCCTTCTACACTACTGGTGTTAAATTAACAGTGTGTTTGTGAAATCATGATGATCTCTTTGCAGGCTGTCAGGCTGTGGAGTCACAGAGAATGGCTGTGCTTCTCTGGTCTCAGCTCTGAAGTCAAACCCCTCACACCTGAGAGAGCTGGATCTGAGTAACAATGACCTGAAGGATTCAGGAGTGACGCTGCTCTCTGCTGGACTGGGGAATCCCCACTGTAAACTGGAGACTCTGAGGTCAGTATTCCTGTAGTTGGTCAACAAGTGATAAAGATATTCATACATATATATTTTACCGTTTGGAAATGAAAACACTTTATTATGTAGTTCTCCCATTTGAAAAAGTCATAATCATTTATATAAATTCATTTAGTCAAAGGTTTAGTGTTTGGTCCAATATTCGTTGGCTGCAGTGATTACATCAAGCTTGTGATTCTACAAACTTGTTGAATACATTTGCAGTTTGTCTTGGTTGTGTTTTAGATTATGTTTTTCCTAATAGAAACTGAATGGTGAATAATTTCCTGTCATTTTGGAGTCACTTCACTTGTATTGTCAGTAAGAATAGAAGATGTTTCTGAACACTTCTACATTCATATGGATGCTACTATGATTATGAATAATCATGAATGAATCGTGAATGATGATGAATGAGAAAGTTAAAGAGGAACAAGGATCATACCCCCTCTGTTATTGGTAATGGTGAGAGGTTAGCATGTTTTGTTGTAGCCTCTGTAACTTTCTCACTCATTATTATTCATGATTCATTCATGATTCTTCTTAATCATTGCATCATTAGGATTAATTTAGTAGTGTTTAGAAACATGTTATCTACTAACTTAGACAGAAATGTACTCTAGTCATCATCCACCATTTTAATATTGGGCAAAACATAACCCAAAAACACAACCAAAACAAACTGCAAATGCTACCAACGAGTTTGGGACCAAATACTAAACTTTGACTATTTTAAGTACATTTGTCAGAATACTTATGACTTCTTCAAATGGGGGACTAGATACATGAAGTGCTTTCATTTCTAAATGGTGAAACAGATATGTATTAAAATACCCTAAAATAAAAGGTGACATTATATACTGTCACCTCATATGAAACCTTTGATCTCAAATCCAAAATGCTGGAGTACAGAGCCACATTTAAAATGTTAGCTTTACTGTGAAAATAGATATGGTGTGGACTGTATACTCAATACAATATAAATCTGATACCTCACTGTCTGTCTTTTGACTGATACTGCTTTTTAAACTGTCTGGTCAGTCAACTCAAATATTTGTTATATGCATTTTTCTCCCTACAAGCAATACTTTGATAATTTGTCATTTCTAATAACGATACATGAATACATGAATAGATATGGCAGGTTTCAGGACACTGATATATCTAAAATGTTGAAAAAATAAACTGCCACTATTTTCACCACCAAAGAATAGCAGTGTGATTTTAATATGATTTGACTCTTTGCAGGCTGTCAGGCTGTCTAGTCACAGAGGAAGGCTGTGCTTCTCTGGTCTCAGCTCTGAAGTCAAACCCCTCACACCTGAGAGAGCTGGATCTGAGTAACAATGACCTGAAGGATTCAGGAGTGAAGCTGCTCTCTGCTGGACTGGGGAATCCCCACTGTAAACTGGAGACTCTGAGGTCAGTATTCCTGTAGTTGGTCAACAAGTGATAACTGTTCACCAGATCCACATGTGTTTACCAGGCACATATAGTCCACACCATATGTGTTTGGACAGTGAAGCTTACAGTTTTACATTGGGCGCTATGCTCCAGCATTTTGGATTTGAGATAAAACGTTTCATATTAGGTGACAGTACAGAATGTCACTGTTTATTTTATGTTAACAGTGAGAGGTTAGTTTGTTTTGTTGTAGCCTCTGTAACTCTCTCACTCATTATTATTCATGATTCATTTATTATTTTCTCAGTCATGGCATCATCAGGATTACTTTAGTAGTGTTTAGAAACATGTTATCTACTCACTGTAAGGAAATTACTCAACACCAAAGAATAGCAGTGTGGTTTTAATATGATTTGACTCTTTGCAGCCTGTCAGGCTGTCTAGTCACAGAGGAAGGCTGTGCTTCTCTGGTCTCAGCTCTGAAGTCAAACCCCTCACACCTGAGAGAGCTGGACCTGAGCTACAATCACCCAGGAGACTCAGGAGTCAGACTGCTCTCTGCTGGACTGGAGGATCCACACTGCAGACTGGAGAAACTCAAGTATGTAGAGGGTTTATGTCAATGTTCATATCAGACATGTTGGAGTTATCAGGCTAGTTAAGACAAACATTCTTACCACCACTTGGACAAAGTTATATGCTGACTGTGTGTGTGTGTGTGTGTGTGTGTGTGTGTGTGTGTGTGTGTGTGTGTGTGTGTGTGTGTGTGTGTGTGTGTGTGTGTGTGTGTGTGTGTGTGTGTGTGTGTGTGTGTGTGTGTGTGTGTGTGTGTGTGGGTGAGTTCAGGTGTATCCCTCAATGACTGTCTGTTCTTCTGCTTACCGCTACAGTGTGGAACATGGTGGAGAGAACACAATGAAACCTGGACTTAGAAAATGTGAGTGTTGACTGCTGTGAAGAATATGTCTTAATTCAAGTGAGAGTTGCTTTGACAATGTGTGTGTCTGTGTGTGTGTGTGGTGTGTGTTTGTGTTACTTTAGAAATGTGTGTTTGTGTTCATGCATGCATACCGCTGTGTGTGTGTGTGTGTGTGTGTGTGTGTGTGTGTATTTAATGGGAATAAATGTGTTTTATATTACCATACAGTATAACATATGATCATGAGCAAATCTCAAGTTACCGTAACTTCTCCTTTTGATACCTAGAAACATCTACATTAAATGAATTAGTGAAAAGTTTGTTAACATTCTAATGTGAATGATGATGATTTCTAATATTGTGTCTGGTTTGATCCATCAGATGCCTGTGATCTCATACTGGACCCAAACACATTATTCAGACGTCTCTATCTGTCTGAGGAGAACAGAAAGGTGACATGGATGAGAGAGGAGCAGCGGTATCCTGATCACCCAGAGAGATTTGAGGGCTGTGGACAGGTGCTGTGTAGAGAGGGTCTGACTGGGCGCTGTTACTGGGAGGTAGAGTGGAGAGGGAAAAGGGTTGATATAGGAGTGACATATAAAGGAATCAGCAGAAGAGGAAAGGCTAATGACTGTTGGCTTGGATACAATGACAAGTCCTGGAGTCTGGTCCGCCCTAACAACCGTTACTCTGCCTGGCACAATAATAAGTCCACTACCATAGACGTCCCCTCCTCCAGCCCCCACAGAGTAGGAGTGTATCTGGACTGGCCAGCCGGCACTCTGTCCTTCTACAGAGTCTCCTCTGACACACTGACCCACCTGTACACATTCCACTCCACATTCACTGAGCCCCTCTATCCAGGGTTTCATCTTTGGTATAAATCCTTAGTGACCCTGTGTCAGGTGGTCTCTGTGTCAAACACAACATGATGTTTCACTCTGATCATGGTCATGTTCAGTAAGACACACTGGAGCAACAATGTAGAATATATCTCTAGTGTGTCAACCCCTCTATCCAGGGTGTTATGTTTGGGGTGACTCCTCTTCAGTGTCTCTGTGTCAAACACAACATGATGTTTCACTCTAATCATGTGTTTTATGCTTGGTCACAATATGACAATACATGGAGAAACACACCAGTTTGGGCCAGTTTATTCCTGTAAATAATAACCATGGTAACTCTGTGTCTGTCTCTTTCCGTGATCCTGCACCCTGTGAGAACGGTTCAGATGCACCACACACATACACACTGGACACACACACACACACACACACACACACACACACACACACACACACACACACACACACACACACACTGGACACTGGACACACACTGGATACTGGATACTATGATGAGATCCCATTGTCGTGCCATTCATCCGCCGCCATCACCTCATGTTTCAGCATGATAATACACGACCCCATATCGCAAGGATCTGTACACAATTCCTGGAAGCTGAAAAAAAACAGTTCTTCCATGGTCTGAGTACTCACCAGACATGTCACACATTGAGCATGTTTGGGATGCTCTGGATAGACGTGTACGACAGCATGTTCCAATTTGGGATGCTCTGGATAGACGTGTACGACAGCGTGTTCCAGTTCCCGCCAATATCCAGCAACTTCGCACAGCCATTGAAGAGGAGTGGGACAACATTCCACAGGCCACAATCAACAGCCTGATCAACTCTATGCGAAGGAGATGTGTTGCGCTGCATGAGGCAAATGGTGGTCACTCCAGATACTGACTGGTTTTCTGATCCACGCCCCTACTTTTATTTATTAAGTTCATGTTTTATGTTTAATATGATGTTAGTAACACAGTCATTCCATCCTTTCACTAAATGTTAGTAACACTAAGTCATTCCATCCTTTCACTAAATGTTAGTAACACTAAGTCATTCCATCCTTTCACTAAATGTTAGTAACACTAAGTCATTCCATCCTTTCACTAAATGTTAGTAACACTAAGTCATTCCATCCTTTCACTAAATGTTAGTAACACTAAGTCATTCCATCCTTTCACTAAATGTTAGTAACACTAAGTCATTCAATCCTTTCACTAAATGTTAGTAACACTAAGTCATTCCATCCTTTCACTAAATGTTAGTAACACTAAGTCATTCCATCCTTTCACTAAATGTTATTAACACTAAGTCATTCCATCCTTTCACTAAATGTTAGTAACACTAAGTCATTCCATCCTTTCACTAAATGTTAGTAACACTAAGTCATTCCATCCTTTCACTAAATGTTAGTAACACTAAGTCATTCCATCCTTTCACTAAATGTTAGTAACACTAAGTCATTCCATCCTTTCACTAAATGTTAGTAACACTAAGTCATTCCATCCTTTCACTAAAGCTTTAAAGTAACGTTTAATTGACAAATGCCTCATGTCCACGTTCTGGATTTTGATGAAAGGAAATCCCATATAGCCTTCTGGACAGGACTTTGCTATGGCATCTTATGTTTGGGTGTCTCAGGTCAGGTCTGAGCCATGATCAGAATGTGTCTCTGTGTCTATTTCCAGCCCTGCCATTTCTACCTGTCCTGATCTAGTGTTTCACCCCTGACCTCCTCACACCGTCTCACTGTCCATGTCTGCTTTTAGCTCCCACCTCTACTTCACTGTGTTATAATGGACCTTATGCTTGTTATGTCACCTCTGTAACCAGTTATCAAACATACTGACCTTTCTGACCCTATCCCATGGCCCTACTTTCTACAACTGAACATTTAAATTCCTCTATGAGTTTTGTTTCGTGTCCATTTACTTATTTATGTATTTGTTATATTGGGGTTGTGCTGCAAAGCATCATGGGGGTTTGTATGTGTTGAGATGATCACGTTCCAGATAAATGGTTGATCTGATTCCTGTCTCCTGTCTCATCATTATTGAATTGTTATACAGACGTGGTTATGAAACCCACGAGACATAACAAAAGATTGGTGATGAGTAAGTCTGAATCTACAGGAACTATTCTGTCTGGAAGAAGTGGGTTTTTACAACTGTTTAAAACTGTTATTTTCTGTGGTACAGAATAGGCTAATGTTAGCACAGTGTATTGATAGCAGAGGCAAGTGCATAGTCGAGCTAGCTAAGAAAGAGAGTTAACCAGTGGTGTAAGGTAATTAAGTAAAAATACTTTAAAGCACTACTTAAGTAGTTTTTTGGGGGTATATGTACTTGACTTTATTATTTATATTTTTGACTACTTTTACTTTTACTTCACTACATTCCTAAAGAAAATAATGTACTTTTTACTCCATACATTTTCCCTGACACCCAAAAGTACTCGTTACATTTTGAATGCTTAGCAGGACAGAAAATGGTCCAATTCACGCACTTATCAAGAGAACATCCCTACTGCCTCTGATCTGGCAGACTCACTAAACACAAATGCTTTGTTTGTAAATTGTCTGAGTGTTGGAGTTTGCCTTTGGCTGAACGTACATTTTAAAAACAAGAAAATGGTCTGGTTTGCTTTATGTAAGGAATTTGAAATAATTTATACTTGTACTTTTACTTTTGATACTTTAGTATATTTTAGCAATTCCATTTACTTTTGATACTTAAGTATATTTAAAACCAAATACTTTTAGACTTTTACTCAAGTAGTATTTTAATGGGTGACTTTCACTTTTAGTTGAGTCATTTCTGTAATGTATCTTTACTTTTACTCAAGTATGACAATTGGGTACTTTTTCCACCACAGGAGTTAACATCGTCAACTGAAGACAAACCTTTTAATTAAAACTGCTAAATGAGCGAACTTAGGAGAAACGTCAGTGAGTGAAGTGAATGAAGATCACGTGACTGAGGAAAATATTGCTGTGGTTGAGGACAATATTGAAGTGAGTGACAATCAGGGAGCTTATTGAGAAATTAACAATTATTGGAATTGATGGAAACATTGGACAGTTTGATAAAAGTATTGATCAGTGGAGCTCATATACAGAACGGTTTGAATATTTTGTTCTTGTAAATGACATGGATGAGGACAACATTGTGCCTACATGTTTTAGTGTAATGGGGCCAAAGACATTTAACTTACTAGGCAGCCTGCTACAGCCAGTCAGAACAGGTAATATGACGTATGGGGATATTGTGGAGATACTTAAAGGACATTTTTCACCAGAACCACTAGTTAATGCTGAAAGGTTCAGGTTCCACAGGAGACATCAGGAAGAGGGAGAATCAGTAACAATGTTTGCTGCTGCATTAAAGAAACTACCAGAACACTGAGTTTAATGCTGTTCTAAATGACATCATTAGAGACAGACTAGTATGTGGGCTACGGAGTGAAGCTACACAACAGAGACTGTTGACTGAAAGTCATCTGACCTCGGCAAAGGACATTGAAATCAGTGTGTCCATGGAACTAGCTGCTAAAGAGGCTCACCAGTTGAGTTCATCAGGAACTTAGTGGGTTCATCTAACAATTCTAATCATCAGCTGATACATTTTAATTTCATACACAGTACTCCACCTAGAAAACATAATTTAATGAAAATCACAACTCGCTCCTCTGTGTGATCTATGTAATCAAGGTGCCTTGGGCTCCTTTAAATTATATGTACTGGGAGTGACCAGGGGGGACATGTTTTGGAGAGGTATCCTCATACCTTGTTCCCCCCCAAACTGTTATTACTGGCTGTATAACTAGTTTCCATAATATACTGATGTATATTTTCAGTGTTGTGTTTCTAGCTGTATAACCATTCCTGCTGCTATTTGTTCTTGTCTGTGTTCCTTTAAAATAAATAAAAAGTTGATCACAAAAAAAGGAAAAGTGTACCGAAGTTCAACTGAAAAAATCAGGAGACAGGGAAATCAAGTCACATG